>NC_091174.1:41936879-42236879 GCF_040958095.1 Procambarus clarkii | reverse complement strand
AACTATGAAAAATCAATCAGACACATTGGAATAATTAGGTAATTATCTCTTTGTGGCAACTCCGGCCTGACAGCTGGCGATCAACAGACTGCCTGGGACGAATGCTGAGTCAGCGCCTATTTTTTGCCAGAATTCCTCGCCCTATAGTGGGCAATATATGCCACTTAGGATTTTATTATTATTTTTCCCGTGATCAGTGAACACAAATTGAAAGGTTAAGGAAGAAATAATTTATTATTTTTTTTTTTTTTTTGTTATGCGCCTGTGGGTGTCAAATGGTATATAGCTATGCGCCATTTAAGGGTTAAGATAAAAATTAAGCACTACCTAATAAATTCCCTGTAACCTACCTTACCCCTATATTGTCAACCCATGTTTGTTATTTTAAACAATGCTGTTTGTCGACCTAAATGTATTTTTTCTGTTTTTCTGCTATTTTCCCCCTTTTTTTATTTTTCCTCAACACATTTTATACTGTAATCTTAATTTGTAATAAGTTTTAGTCTTTAACGTTTTTCCTGCCTGAAGCGCTTTGCATAATAGTGGCTTTAGGCATTGTATGTACTAGCTCTATCTATAAATCTATCAATTTTTGTAACACCTCCTGTATGTACAGTATGTACTTTACCTGAATAAACATTTGAATTTTGAATTTGAATTAACCCCCTAACTGCGTTGCCTCCAAATATGACCCCCCCCCCCCCCCAGTGCGCAGAAAATAAATTATCTGGAAAAAATTTCTTTTGATTTTTTAAAGTGTGAAAAACCCTTCCCTCAGTATGGATATGTAAAAAAAAAAATCGAAATTGTGCTTACTTTGGCTGCTTTGGGGTCCGTAAGTTGGTGCGTGACGTCATCATTCCCCGTTCGCCCGTGATGTACGCTCCCGGGGCGGGGCGTGTGAGTTGCCGCGAATATATTTTTGTTCACTTTTTGTGCACAGTTCCAAATACATTTTATTTGTTTTTACGTGCTAATCCTATGTATAATGAACACGTACACTATATTATGGCAGTAAAACATCCGTACTGTCCGAAGACAGTGTTACGTGCATGACACTGGTGTACACATATGCTATCTTCTTCTTATCTTGAGGTTATCTTGAGATGATTTCGGGGCTTTTAGTGTCCCCGCGGCCCGGTCCTCGACCAGGCCTCCACCCCCAGGAAGCAGCCCGTGACAGCTGACTAACACCCAGGTACCTATTTTACTGCTAGGTAACAGGGGCATAGGGTGAAAGAAACTCTGCCCATTGTTTCTCGCCGGTGCCTGGGATCGAACCCAGGACCACAGGAACACAAGTCTAGCGTGCTGTCCGCTCGGCCGACCGGCTCCCTTATGCTGCACATATTTACTATGTATCATACTAGTTTATGTATATATACAATCTGTTTACACACTATACACTGTCACACACAATATACATTCACCATCAACACATTCAGAACACCTCGAGTGAGAGCAGCCACACCCAGCCAGTCTCCCTCATTCCAACATCTTACTCGCCAACATTGCTCCTCCCACCATACTGTTGTAGCGAGTAGATTATCCCAATAATATGCTCGCTCCAAATGCATTGTTAATATTCCTGTCAACCTTTGGAGATGAATGAGGTGAGGCGTTCCCCCGGCAACACGGTGAGGTGTTGCCCGAGCATATAAGCAGCAGAATAGCAAACATTAACCAGTCTACTTTCAAGTGTGGTCTAGAGCAGACACAGATACTGTACCGACACTCGGTGCGCTTAACTCACACCAAAGTATCACCTGTGTACTTCTGTATATTCGACCAAATATATATATAGTATCTTAGTGTCTGTGTTTGTCACCATACTTTACGTAACAATAGAACCGTTACATTGGTGACCCCGGAATGACTCGAACACCCAGCCTTCTGATCTGTCAACACCCAGACTTCTGGTCTAGAGCAGACACTTGAGAGATACTGTACCGACGCTCAGTGCGCTCAACTCACACCAAAGTATCACCTGTGTACTTCTGTATATTCGACCAAATATATATATAGTATCTTAGTGTCTGTGTTTATTTGTCACCATACTTTACGTAACAATAGAACCATTACACTGTTATTGTTCTTATTACACTATTTACACATGTTATTTATACCTATCTACATGTTTTATTTACCAGAACTATGCAAGTAAGCCAGTATTGTGTCCAAACAGTACAGTTGCCACCATACAGTGCATGAAAAATCACACAGCAGACAACGCTATGATTACAACGTAACCTTCCTCACCAAAATAGCTCCTCTCAACATTCTCCTGTTGCTGTTCTTACACTATATACACACACTGTATATACCCATGTACATGTGTGTTGTCCATAGCGAACCACTAACCTAGTATGGTGAGCAAAACAAGAGTGGCTGCCCCACACACACAATGAGGCTACCTCAATTCCCGCCCTCCCTCCCTCACCAAAATTCCTCCTTCCACAATACTATGTACAATGCTAATTATAACCACAATCCTGGTCACTAATTCCTGTAAATGAATAATTGACCATACGTTTATTTTCAAAAGGAACGTAAGAAGTCATTTGAAGATTCCTAGATGGACGATATAATGCTGTGGTGCTGTGGCTAGCGCTGTGAACATCGTGAACAGCATTGAATGACTGATATTTGAACATTGTACCCAGTCCAGTCATTATCACACTTAGGCTCTTCTATAATACTATCATGGCTAAATACAGTAATACAAGTTTTATATATATATATATATATATATATATATATATATATATATATATATATATATATATATATATATATATACAGTGGTACCTCGGAATGCGAGTGTCCCTGTATGCGAGTTTTTCGGAAGACGAGCAGGATTTACTCCAAAAATATGTCTCGGAAGGCGAGGGTTACCTCGGGACGCGAGTTTGTTGATACGTGTACAGGCCGACTGGCGCGTGGTGGCATGGCGATCGCGCCTCAGTTTACCAGTGTCTCGTGTCCAGTGACTATCCCACCTGAATTCTTCACAAGGATTTACAGTTTTTTATCGGTTTTTTGACCATTTGAGCATAAAAGTTGTCATTATATATCTTGCCATGGGTCTCAAGAAAGCCATTGGTAAGGTTCAACCTAAGAAAATAGCTGTGAGTAGAGGCAGTAGAGGATGTCCCTTCTTGATTAAGAAAATGTGTGAAGTATGGGAAGAACTGCAAAGTTTTGTTGAAAAAACTCGCCCAGATAAAGCTGTAGCAGGCCATTGCATTGACCTTTTAAATGATAATGTGATGTCTTACTACAGACAAGTGTTAAAATGTAGGGAAAAACAAGTGTCATTAGATAAAATCTTAGTAAAACAAGCAAGTCCTAGTGGTATGCAGGCAAAATGTGCCAGAGTGTGCATACCAGTGAAGTCCTCACTGCCTGATGTGATAATGGAAGGGGACTCCCCTTCCAAACAGTAACTCCTCTCTTCCTACCACCTCCTCACCATCTTCCATACGCCTACAGCATTCAACAGCAAGGTAAGTAATAACTTGAACATAGTTTTGTATGTTTATTTAGATGAATTAGGTATAAAAATTTAGTTTGATGTGGGGTTTTTGGGGTAGTCGGGAACGGATTAATTCATTTCCCTTTATTTCTTATGGGGAAATTAGCTTCGGAATGCGAGTTTTCGGAATACGAGGCGTCTCCAGGAACCAATTAAACTCTTAACCCCCTAACTGCGTTGCCTCCAAATGTGACACCCCCGCAGTGCGCAGGAAATAAATTCTCTGGAAAAAATTCTTTTTTATTTTTAAAGTGTCAAAAACCCTTCCCTGGGTATGGGTATGTAAAAGAAATTTCGAAATTGTACTTACTTTGGGTGCTACGGGGTCCGGAAGTTGGGGCGTGATGTCATCATTCCCCGTGCGCCCGTGGTGTAAGCTCTCAGAGGCGGTGGGGCGCTCGGGGCGGGGCGTGCGAGTTGCCGTGAATATATTTTTGTTCATTTATTGCGCACATTTCCCAATACATTTTCATTGTTTTTATGTGCCAATCCAATGTATAATGAACACATACACTATAATATCGCAGTACAACATCCGTACTGTCCGTAGACACTGTGTTATGTGCATCACAAACAAGTTCACTTATCCTGCACAATTTCCAATGTATCATGCCAAATAAATTTATATTTACACTATATATACACACTGTACAGTATCACACACTATATACACACACCATAAACACACTCAGTACTCCGCGAGTGTGTGATATGCTGCGAAACAGCCAACGGGGCAGAGTGGCACCTTGCACTCCACGCACCAGGTGCTGATACATCTTCGTTTCTGTTCTCTGCGGGTAGTGTTCCTGCATACTATACAGGCACGTTTACCCTTCTCCCGTGATGCTGTGCCTGGCATATACTCGACCATATGTACTCCGAAGTTCTCATTACCCCTCAATCTGTCTGGAGCTGCATGTGGCATTGTTGCTTGCACTCCGCACGGTACAACAGAACCCTCCTTGCCATACTTTACTAGCAGCTGTGACACAACACCAGCACTGAATGTACGTATAGACGGTCTCCTGCCAGATTTTACTAAGTACATATTAAAGCAGTTGAGCACTGCAACATTCATCAGGTGGAAGAAGAACTTTTTAGTCCACTTCACAGACTTGCGCACGCACTCCACTCCACCAAGCATCATGTCACACTTATCGACGAGGCGCATGTTCACGTTATAGTCTATGACACAGTCTGGCTTATACACGGTGTTGCGTGTCTGAAAGTGGACCTTCCAACTGGCCAACATGGCACCGGTGTGAATCGTACTCAGCATATTCACCTCGCGTCTGTCCTTCCACCGCACTGACAGCGTATTGTCACACTTGCGCAGCTGGCACTCACCCACGGCTATAGCTATACCAAACACTGGCATTTCCTTCCTATGGCTCTTCACAGTGCCACATACGCCGGTGTTGTGGGCAAGGAGGTATCTGGTCAATAAGGGGCTGGTGTAATAGTTGTCGGTGTACAGTACATGCCCCTTGTTCAGCAACGGTTCCATCAGGGTTTTTACAACACTGCCAGAGAACCCGTGTTCATCTTGAGCCGGTATGTCGACGTCTGTACCAGAATATAATATCATGTCCAAGACAATACCAGTCTCACAGTCGCATAGCACAAAAAACTTCAGTCCAAATTGGTGCCGCTTTGATGGAATGTACTGCTTGAATGCCAGTCGCCCCTTGAACAGTACAAGCGACTCGTCAATAACCACATTCTGTCCAGGTACAAAATAATCCCTGAACTTCCCTCTCATGTCACTGAACATCTTCCGTACTTTCCACAGTCTGTCCTGTCTGTCCTCATTTGCATTATTCTCGAAATGCAGGCACCTGAGAATCAAGAGATACCTATCACGCGACATGTACAGGTTGAACACAGGCGTTGGAACAAGGCTGTCTTTGCTCCAATATTCCTGGATGACAGCTTTCTCAGAGTGCTTCATCATCATGGTGAGTGCCAGAAACACGTACATTTCGTCAATTGTCGTGTCCTTCCATCGTGTGAGCTGTGAGGCAGGTAAAATGCCTTCGTCTATGAGGCTGTGAGCGAACCTGTTTGTCTCAGTCACAAGATGCGTCATGAATACATTGTCAAAATATGCCTGAAAATATTCCATGTCTGCCATATCATCACCAGTATATGGGAATAATGGTGTAACACCAAAATCGCTATCATCAAATGTTGGTATTTGAGGGGCAAATGTGGTGCAATCCTCCCACACAAGTACACCAGGGGGTTTGGTGTTGGCGCCAACACCACAGCCAACACCACAGCCAACACCACCACGAGCACCAAAACTACGGCTACGTCGTCCGCTGCTTCTGCTGGAGCTGCGTGAGGGTATGCTAGGCGCTGAGGCAGATTTACGTACTGTAGACCTACCACGAATAAATGATGTTGAGGGGTCACTGTCGTTGTCCACATGCTGTGAGGCACGCTGCCGCCTGCCGCAGCGTGTTGCTGAGGTAGCAAAACCCGCCTGGTAACACCACCACTGCTCGTACTCGGGTCGTCCACACTACTCGTATCGGAGCCAATGTCACTGAAGCCCGAGAAAGATTCGTCACATGTACTATCACTGAATAAACTACTAGCGTCTGGGGACATACATGATGGTGGTGATGATAACGGTGTTGACCCAGGGCGGCGAGGCAGGCCGGGCGAGGCACGAGTACCCCACACACTCGCCACATCTTCCAATTCTGTCTCTTCCTCACTCGTATCAGATCTCTGAGTTAGGTCTTTATCTGGATCATAGTCCAGGTTATCATCCAGAGCACCGTCATCCTACAAAATATCGCGTATTTCCTCCTCAGAGAGTCGATTTCCATGACCGCGGGTCACCGTGGAGCGGGAGCTCGTAGAGGATGCATCAGACATGGTTGCTGCCGTGAAACTGAGGCTCCCCACGGCCACAGGGCATGCTGGGATTTTTTTTAAGATGGCGGACGATCACTGGGGCCCCCACCCACCCATACCATACCCGCGTCACCGCGCGCCAGTTTTGAATGGAACGTGAAAAATCAAAATACCTGGAGGCGCGTTGCGCAAACCAGACGCGAGCCTGCAGGCGCGTTGCGCAAACCAGACGCGAGCCTGCAGGCGCGTTGCGCAAACCAGACGCGAGCCTGCAGGCGCGTTGCGCAGTTTAAGGGTTAAACTGAGGTATGCCTGTATATATATATACATATATATATATATATATATATATATATATATATTTATTTATTTATTTATTTATTTATTTATTTATTTATTTATTTATTAGGCGATGCTGTGGTCACACGCTGAACAGCAGTGCTGTGGTCACACGCTGAACAGCAGTGCTGTGCGCTCATGCTGCGAGCGCCAGCCTTGGTTGCTCACTCACTATTGAGGCTCCCACACCCGGGAATGTGGACCACGATTTTTTTTCAAGATGGCGTCTGTTTACAAGAGCCCTGAGGAAGCTGATGTGAACCCCCATGTAGCCTTGGAAGTTTTAAATGGAACGTGAAAAATAAAAATACCCGGAGGTGCGTTGCCCAAACCAGACGTGAGCCTGCAGGCACGTTATGCCGTTTAACCCTTAACATGCTCGGGGTCTAATATCCTGCCATCCCCACAGGCGCATGTCATTTTGAAAAAAAAAAAAATTTTTTTTTTTTGCTAATCTGTTAAGTTGAGTTCACTGATCACGGGAAAAATAAAACAAAAATTCTATTGTACTTACTTTTGTTGCAATAGAGCCGGAAAGCTCAGTGATGACGTCACAATCTGCATGTTCGCTCATGCAGTACACGCCCAGGAGGTGTTGCGCACGGTCCTCAAACAGCCAGAGTTGCCACAAATATATTTTCGCACTATTTATTTACAATGTCTAAGCGCATTTTATCCAATTTTTTTTCACTATTTGTGTTTCAAATACTGTTTGAACATATTTTGTATCAATAATTGTTGCATATTTGAGTATACACAGGCGCACACAAATGTTTTCAGTTACGGCAATATAATATGTCATTACAGTCTATTATATTGTATGTTCTGCTTATATTTGTATATATTTACACACACGCTATCTGCTTATATGTTTACATATTTACACACTCGCACACGCTATACACACTTTGAAGCACACTTAGAAGTTTTCTAGACTGTGGTAGTCATTGAAGCAGTCGACAGCACATAATGGGATACCACACATTTCACACCATGTTTGCACAAGCTTCCGTTTCTTGTCTCTACGTGTCGTTGTTTTACACACCAAGCAATGACGTTGGGCTATTGCACGCTTCCCAGCTGGTGGCAAATACTTGAGTCTGTGTGCTAGGAAGCCTTCAGTGTGAGCGAGGCGTGGAGTACCAGCATGCTGCAACAGTGGGTTTATGATGGGCCGCTGAATACCTGGGACATCCTTTGCAAACTTTCCTAATAACTGTATTGCAGCATCAAATACAAAGTCACGGAAAGTGGACTTACGTCCAGTTCTCACAAGGTACATGTTGAAACAGTTCAGCATGCTCATGTCCACAAGATGGAAGAACACTTTTTTCGTCCACCTACATGTCTTCCGCACACACTCTGCAGTGCCAATCATCATGTCTGATTTATCAATCAACCGCATGTTGATATTATAGTCTAAAACACAGTCTGGCTTATATAGTGGTGCGTTTGTTTTATGGCTCACTTTCCCACTGTTCACCATTGTTCCATCATGAATTGTTGTCAACAAGTTCACTTCTCTTTTGTCTTTCCACCGAACTGACAGAATGTTATCACTTTTCCTTCTCTGACACTCACCAACTGCAATGTCGTTGTTAAACACAGGCATTTCCCTTCGTTGTGGCATTACTGTACCAACCAATCCGGTTCTATTTTCTAGCAAGAACCGAGCTAGCAAGGGACTTGTATAGTAATTATCCGTGTATAAAATGTGTCCCTTGCTCATCCACGGAGCCATGATGGTCTTCACTACACTCCCCGAGAATCCATGTTCGTCGTTACCGGGAATGTCTACATCACTAGCCGAGTACAGAATCATGTGTAACACGTATCCTGTCTCACAATCACAAAGAACAAAAAATTTCAGGCCAAATCGGTTTCGTTTTGAGGGAATGTACTGTTTAAATGGAACACGTCCCTTGAAAAGTACGAGAGATTCATCAACCACCAGCTTCTGTGCTGGTACGTAAAAATCTCTGAATTTTCCAATAACATCGTCCATGTAGTGCCTCACTCGCCACAGTCTATCATCAGGTGTTCGGTCCTGAACACTTCCAAAATGTAGACACCTGAGGAGTATCTGAAACCTGTCTCGTGACATATGTTTCCCGAATAAAGGTGTTGGTATTGTCTTGTCCTTGCTCCAATAGTCACTTATTGCATGTTTGTGACAGTGCTTCATCAACAAACAGAGTGCCAATAACACATACATTTCCGCAACTGTGGTATTTTTCCAACGCTGCAGTCGTGAAGATTCTGTGATTTCCCTCTCAATCAGGTAAGCAGCATGCAGGTTCGTTTGGTGTACAATGTATTCCATGAGTGGTTCATCATAGAATGCTGTAAAATATTCCATCTCAGCCATGTCCTCACCTTGATTAGGGAAAAGGTTTGTAATCCCTACATCTTTATCGTCAAAGTGAGGAATATTAGGAATAAAATCACCATCAATCCACTCAAGTACACCAGGCGTCCTGCGAGATGCAGAGGAAAGACGGCGAGGAAGCGATGCATACCGGCGACCAGGAGCTGAATACCGTCTGCGAGAAGCACGGCAGCTACGTGCATGTGAGGTGGGTGCACGTGAGGTGGGTGCACGTGAGGTGGATGCACGTGAGGTGGATGCACGTGAGGTGGATGCACGTGAGGTGGATGCACGTGAGGTGGATACATGTGAGGTGGATGCACATGAACACGAGGGTCTTGGTCCATCATGTGGTGCCATGCGGTGGCGCTTGGCTGGGCGAGATGCTGCTGACGCGACAATTTCTCGCCCAGTTACACCACTGCTACCAGCCACAGGCTCAATAAAACTATGATCTGAGTCACTAAACCCAGAAAAGGAGTCACCTCCCTCTGACTCGTCACCCTCAAACAGAAAATATCCACAGGAACTGTGAGGTCGTGGTAGAATTGGGGTAGAAACTGGCCGAGGAGGCATGGGTGAGCATAGAGGCCGCGCCATGGCATGGCGAGCATTGTCACTCTCACTGCTGCTGCTACTATCACCCGACAACTGTGTATAATCCTCATCGTTGTCTGAATCATCAAACACACTTTCTTCACCTTCAGAGAATAATTCGTGGGCTATTTGCTCTGGGGTGAGGGACTGAGTGGTGCGTGCCCGTGAGGCGTTTGACCGTGCGATCGCCATGGTGACTCGCTAAACTGAGGCCTCCCATGCTTCGGTTCGTGAGCGGGAATTTTTTTCAAAATGGCCGCTGTTTACTAGAGCCCCTGGGCAGCGTATGGGACCCCCAGCTACACCGCGGGCCATTCAAATCGTGCGCGGTACCCATAATCGTCATATGACGTGAAGCGCAGTTGACTGGTAAAACGAATTACACTTCATATGACGTGATGCGCACTTTAAGGGTTAAGGGTTAAGATAGGGATAAATTAGTGCATAATATAGTGAGAGGAGAATAGTGTTAGGAACATACCATCTTAATTTGGAGAGTATACCAACTGTTTTAGAGACTTTCTTAGTTATGTGTTGAATGTGGGTGCTGAAGTTGAGTCTCTTGTTTAGGAATAGGCCAAGAAACTTTCCATCATTTTTATTTCTGATGTTAATGTTGTCTATCTGTAGCTAAATTGCTTTCGATGATTTGCTTCCAAATAAAATGTAGTAGGTCTTTTCTGTTTAGTGTTTTGTATATATCTAAAAAAAAAAAAACACTAAACACAGAAAAGACCTACTACATCTTATTTGGAAGCAAATCATTGAATGCAATTCAGCTACAGATAGACAACATTAACATCAGAAATAAAAATGATGGAAAGTTTCTTGGCCTATTCCTAAACAAGAGATTCAACTTCAGCACCCACATTCAACACATAACTAAGAAAGTCTCTAAAACAGTTGGTGTATACTCTCTAAAATGAGATATTATTTTCCTAACTCTGCTCTCCTCTCTCTATATTATGCACTAATCTATCCCTATCTTAATTATGGTATCAGTGCATGGGGGTCTACCACTGCAAACCACCTTAAGCCCATCATCACCCAGCAAAAATCTGCTATCAGAATAATAACAAACTCTGCTTTCAGACAACACTCAGCTCCCTTGTTTAAATCCCTAAACTTGCTAAATATTAACTCCCTCCACACATTCTCTTGTGTCAACAACATTTACAAAACCCTGTTCTTAAATGCAAACCATGCTCTGAAACTCTCCCTGGACAGATGTAATAGGACCCATTATCACCACACCCGAAATAAATATCTCTTTGATATCCCCAGGGTCAAACTTAATCTGTATAAACACTCTATGCAAATTAAGGGACCTAGTCTATGGAACTCACTCCCTAGTGAATTTTAACCCTTACACTGCTCAGGGGTCATATGGACATTTACACCCCTGTGCGCAAGAAAAAAAAAAATTCAAAAATTTTTTTTCGTCTTCTAAACATGTTAATTTGTGTCCCCTGAGCACGGAAAAAATAAAAAAAAAATCGTAGGTGACATATTTTGGGCGCAATTGAACGAGGAAGTCTGGCAAAAAGTGGGCGTTGACAGAGCGGTCGTCAGACCCGGTCAGCGTCACCCGCGTTGACAGATGGGAGTTGCCACAAAGATATTATTACCTAATTGTTTCAATGTCTCCGATTGATTTTTTCTTAGTTTTTTTGCAGTAATATTATTCAATAGTGTGTATTGTAATATATTTATATAATAAAAGTGGTTAATAATCGCTATACTCAAAAGTATGATGTGCATATTAGTGATTCAATTATTATGTTTATAAAACAATAAACAAATAGTTTTGCTGCTATTACACTCTATACACAGGTTATATATAAGTATTGGCATGTTTTGGTCACCATACCGAACCACTAAGTTGGTATTGAGAGTCGAAAAGCAACGAGGAGTTACCGCCACACACCAGCCAGCCACTCGCTGCCACTCCCTCAACACACGCACAAAACTTTCTCCCCCAACAATACCAGTTGTGGTGTTATTACACTATATACAGACGTTATATATAAGTATGTGTATATTTTGTTCACCACAACTGTACAGCTAAGCTGATATAGTTAGTTCAGGCACTAGGAGTCGTCGCTATACACAGATGGCGGCTGGCGGCTCCCTCACTCTTTCAAAGTCACACACACTAAACTTTCTCCCCCAACAATACCTTTTGCAGTGTTATTACCCTATATACACATATTATATATAAATATCTACATGTTTTATGCACCGTAACTGTACACCTAAGCTTGTAGTGCGCCCAAAGAGCATAGTGGCCACCCTCTAAACAGCTAGAGAAATCGTGCAGACGACATCACCTCCGTCACCCATATGGCTCCTCCCAGCATAATCCTTTTGCTGTTATTACACTAATACACACATTATATATAAGTATCTACATTTGTGTTCACCATAGAGAACCACTGACCTGGTATGGTGAACGCAAACAATAACAGGTGGCCACACAGTCAGTAAACGATGCTGTCTCCCTCCGTCTCTCAGCATCACTCCTCACACAGCGCTAATTATTACAACAATCCTGCTATTATCACAACCCTGGTTATTTATATCACAGTCATTGGTCATCTGTAATATTGTCATCGCTAAATAATAACAATTATATATTTATTTTTACATTTTTCGGCGATGCTGTGGTCACAAGCTGAACATCAATGCTGTTCGCTCATGCTGCGTGCGCCGGCCTTGGTTGCTCCAACAGTACTGTGCCTCTCATACCTGAGAATATTGCCCACGATTTTTTTTTAAAATGGCATCTGTTTACAAGAGCCCTGAGGAAGCTACTGTGAACCCCGTGTAGCCGCGGGCCATTTGAATCAGTTCTGGCACCCTATGGCATATATATACGCCATGCGCACCATGGGACATGTTACTCAGGGCGTATATATACGCCATGCGCAGTTTAAGGGTTAAAGCTGTCAAACTTTTGCGTCATTTAAAAAAAAAAAAAAAAAGTACCTAATTTCATCTTCGTAGCTTCCAGTCATGTCGTAGGCAGAGTAGGGGACGGACGTTTGAGGGTCTCCCCTGCGTTTGCACTCGTTATCGTGGGTGTAATTGTACCTCCGACAGTTACGAAGCCTAATAACCAATCTGGGACACACACATACACACCAGGTGTGTCTGAAACTTGGTTATCACCTGCACTGGTGAATTACAACTGGCATTTGTAGCTGTGTTGCTGACGAGCGAGGGGAAGGTTGTTGATCAGGCCTCAGGCGTCCCCTCCTTACTCGCCTGTTGGGCCTAAACCACACGTGTATTAGGTACACGACAATAGCTCTTGCATCATACTACCGCTGAGCCGTGTTTGCCTTGTTCTTCGATCGAAGATGTTAGTGACCACGAAACAATGCAGCCTCAGTTCAGTGGAGATACTTTGAGTCATGCCTTAACTCTCCCACCTCTACATTAGTTGATGTGAAATAGTGTTGTGACGATTGAGTGTGGCTAGAAACTTTAATTACCAAACTGTGTGAATATACAAAGTGTAAGGGCACTGGTGTGGCACGCTCTGTTAGGCCTAGCATCTCGCCCGGCCAGGGAATGAGGATATGGTGCCAGGAACACCTTCACAATCAACATGCTTCTTGCACATCTCTCCGCCAGCTCTCAAGTACTACGGCTTGTTGCCTGTGTATGTCAAGTTTTTGTCAAGTGTTAAGTATCTGTTAAGCAGATACTTATGCATGTACCACCAACTTCAAATTTTTCCGCGCCAACCTGCAAGGTGCGCTGTGACCTTGAAAATAGTGGAGCCTCATATATGCAGGCTGGCCGATTTATTTCTGCTGATGTTGTTTGATGGTTGGCGGCCCCTTCCACCCTGTGAATAGGCCATCTAATGATGTGCTGCTTTGTGGTTCACTGTGGAGCGAGTGTACCGTATTACTCTGCATATAGGTGTTGTGTCTTTAACGCCATGGCAACTGCCCAGGATAAGGTGCCGGGCAGCACATCGCCGTTGCCAGATAGTGACTTTGTGGACCCATCGCACGCTTGTCAATTGTTTTCTAATGATGGTGCCACCTCCTCAGTGGGCCCCCATGACACATCAGAAGGGATTGCAGATGATGAGGGATTCACAGTGCAAATGAGTAAAAGTCAGCGCCGTAAGCAGTTGAGAAGGGCACGATCAAACCCACCAAATTCGGCTGCTGCCAGACATGTGCGGCTAGATTTTCCTCTGGGAACCACAGTAGAGGGAAAAGTGAAGTGGTTTTGTGAAGCTTCTGGTGCACATTATGATAAGGTCTTTAAGTTACCTAGAGATGAAAGTGAATGTCTTCGTTACAAACGACAGTGCTTTTGTAAATGTGTTGCTAAACACAGAGTATGCAGGCATTAAGATGAAAAATGCAGCACCTAGGCGTCCAAAAGTAAGCATTGTCATATTCAATGTTAATAAACTCATTAAGCCTGAATATCTTTGTGATGAAAATATTGTAAACTATAAACGTCTGAGAAATGGACTCATAACTGCCACATGGAAAGGTGCCATGCCTATACCGGACAGAATTTACTCTAGAGCAGCTTTAGGTCGGCACTATAACGTTGCCCTCTACAACCCTCCCCCTCGTAGATGTTATAAGTGTCAACGATGGGGACGTCACGTAGCCAGGTACTGCACAAGCAAAAACTTTTTTTGTGCCATGTGTGGTGAACCTCATAAATCTGAGGTGATTTTTAAACTCATAAAGGAACTGCAGTCAGTAAGTGAAAAATGCATAAACTGTGGCAGGAGCGGTGTTCAAGCCTGGCACCTTGACTGTGTCAAGCGACCAGTTGCTTACGGCCAGGTGCCCGGCCCCGCCCACCCGGGAGGACGGTTGCCAGGCACAGCTGCCGGCTCTAATTCCTGTGCAGAGCCACCTGGACGTAGTGTTCGTAGCAGCTGGATACCAAATACTTCACCATCTGCCAAGCACCAAGTGCATCACGGGGCCAGACGACAGGTGTCTGTTCAACCTGCGCCTGCCCGTCAGGTGCCAGGAACCTGCCTCCGGAGGTGTTGACACAACACTTGCCATACCCTTCACACCACCATGAAGAGCAGTTGCCAAATGCTGCAATCAGTCCCACTCGCTGTTCAGAGCCATCTGGAGGTGATGTTCGCTCCAGCTGGCTGCCAAACTCACCACCTTTAAATTATAAAGTGCACAAGGGGACCGGTACCAGACCGAAGACTCGTGCCATCATCCCAGCTCCCCCACAAGAACCAGGTGCTGCATCTTCTGCCAGTGGTGGGCCTTTCCCTGATGTAGAGTGACCACTTCCTGGTTCTGGGATAATGTCACCTACTGTGAGACCACCATCCACAGCTGGACCCCACAGTCAACTGGAAGTGGGGGATAAGGAACTGGATCAAAATGAGACAGATCGCAACCTCAGCCTCCCTACCACCTCGCCCTTGGGTCGCTCCACTGTTCAAGCAGTGGTTGCCCTTCGTGACCGGTTGCAGGAACACCAGCAGCAAACGGAGCGGCTGCAAGAGCAACTACAACATGAGAAAAAATCCACCAGCGATATTTCGATGATGCTCACTCGTATGAGGGGACTTGTAAGCAATGACTGCCAAACTCCCCCTTCCACCCCTGAACCCTCCAAACATGTGTTCGCTTGCCTATCAGGGGAAACTTCTAGTGATCTTGAAACCTTGTGTAGTGGAGCCCTTCCATGCAGGTTAACTGCCAAAGTTGTGCTAAACTATGTTCAAAACGACTCTATAGCTGGAAATGACAGACAAATTGTACTAGACCATTGGATGCAAATGTGTGACATTGGTAATAAACTAAGAAATGTTCCTGGACTTATACCGTAGTGCAATAGATAATATGTATATAGATAATAAATATTTAGTGAACTAATAATATCAATATATAATGCTGACTTTAAATTCACAATTAACTAAGTTATCCGTCCTTAGCTGGAACATTTCGTCCCTCAAAAAAAGGTTCTCAGATTTACATCACAAAGTAACAACTGAACACATCGATATTGTATGTCTCCAGGAGTGCAGAGTTCCCGCAAGATCCTCACCCCCGAAATTGCCCTCATTTGTTTCTTACAACCTCAGATCCAGTAACTCTTGCATTCTATACATCAAACAATCCCTACCCCATCAACTTCTGCCAGAAAAACAAACTGCCGGTCAGCAGTATCATGGAGTGAGGATCTATGTGGGCAACTCTGTTCTCAATGTATTTAATCTATATGCTCCAGCAGGAAAGTTAAATAATATTGATCTTCCGGCCTGCGCTCAAGCAGAGCCAACCATCATTCTTGGTGACTACAATGCTAGACACAAGGACATTGGTGGCTCTCGCTTCAGTAACGGTAACGGGAATCAACTGCTGTCGTTACTAAATAGTCACCAAGATGTGCAGATTGTGGGTGACCTTGAACCCACGCATATTTGTGGAGGCATTCTAGACCTCTGTGTTGGTTTCAACATCTCTCACGTCTGGTGCACATCATCTATTGTAACAGATTTGTTGTCAGATCATCACCCTAGATTGACTACTCTATGTATAGGAAATACCATCCTGCCTGGTGGGACTTTCAAACGCAAACGGCTCAGTGTTCCTCCTGCTCGACGTGAAGACTTTGTTGCTCATGTGTCAGAGTGGTACAGCACTTATGATCCCTCCACAGTCCAGACATTTAACGACGGTCTAGTACAGAGCATTCAGATGTTTGCTGACCCTTTAGGTCAACCCCCTGCACCATCCAATAGTCGGAACGATATGAAAGGTAATAAACGCCATGCCTATTACAATGACCCCAAACTGTGTACTTTGAAACGCACTGCCAGACGAGTTGGGCTTCCATATAGGGAAACACGTACGCCGGCAATGCTCAAGCTCTTTCAGAAAGCCCTAGCCAAGGCGAGGGAGCGCATGACAGAGCTCAGGCAAGATAACTGGGAAACTTTTGTTAACAGTCTCAACTCTCACACCCCCCTTAGCCAGGCATGGAAGGATATTAAAAGAATTAAAGGCGATAAGATCGGCCAAGTAGCACACCCTCACCCTCTACACAGAGCAAACGAGTTAGTCGATGCTTGGGCAACCACCTCTAGCTTCAATAATCTTCCCCCAGACATACAGTTCAGATTAAATGCTGGTTACGGAGATCGAGAAAGGCTCGTTGACTTCATGCTCCACAAGGAAGATGAATGCAACGTGCCATTTACTGAGTTTGAATTCCTCACGGCCCTAAACAAAGGCAAAGCCACATCCCCCGGTGAAGATGGTATCACTTATGACATATTGCGTCTGCTCCCTTTAGTACCAGGGAATCCCTTGCTTGAGCTGTATAATATGAGCTATGTTACTGGGGAGCTTCCTAACTCTTGGACCAACAGCTAGTATAATCATTCCAATTCCCAAGCCAAATCAAGAGAATGCTTTCCGCCCAATTTCCCTTACTAGCTGCATTTGCAAAACATTCGAGAGAATGGTCCTAAACCGTCTCCTCCATAGAATAAGAACCATGCTATCCCCCCAGATATATGGCTTCATGCATGGAAGGAGTTTGCGTCATTGCATCACCACCTTTCTTACCCTGCACACTGAAAAGTCATATACCACCTTCCTAGATCTTAAGTCTGCCTTTGATATTGCAAATAGACATGTTATCTTGAGTGAGCTTGCAAGAATGAATATTGGTGGTCGGCTTCTTTGTTGGATCAGGGGTTACTTATCCAACAGGAAGTCATCTGTATTTTTCCAGGGGCATAGGAGTGTAACAAGAGACTTTGAACTAGGTACCCCGCAGGGTGGTGTCCTCAGTCTTACCTTATTTAATATCTTAATAAACACGCTGTTAAACTCTATACCGAGCAAACCCAACGTCCACATCATTAGCTATGCTGATGATATATATGATACACACCACTGGGTATGCTAACACGCAGAACACTCTTAACTCTGTATTAGACTCATGTCAGGACCTAGGTTTAATTATCTCAGCAGAGAAAACAAAGATACTAAATCGGCGCCCACCCAGGGAGGGAGGAGCTGTTCGCAAGATGCAACTGTCTGATGGCTCCCAGCTTGACTATGTAAACAGATTCAAATACCTTGGCCTTGAGGTGCCACTGTATGGTCCTGTTGTATTCAGACTCTGTCGTCAGTATAAAGAGAGGCTCCGAGCTCTCAAAGCTGTTGCAGATTATCACTCAGGCTATGGTGCCAATGTCAGAATTGTCAAAATGATGTACTTTGCATACATCAGATCTTTAGTGGATTATGCTGCACCTCTACTTGTTTTGATGCCTGAAAGAAAGCTTGGAGGGCTTGAAAAATTGCAGAACGAAGCCTTGAGGATAATCCTAGGGTGCCCTCGTACCACAAAGATACTTAATATGAGAAAGGAACTTAATATTCTGAGCGTTGTTGATCGTGTTACTGAAATTAACTGTCAAATTGGTATAAAAATTCTTAGGCTAACTCATCCTAATCCTTGCACAGAAGCCCTCCAGAATTTCTTTATTGAAGATCAGCATTGTTCCAAATGGATAACAAAAACTGGAACTCAACTCAGAATGTATGGGGTTCATGGTTTGTACCAAAAGAAACAACTACGGCACTTTCCTGCACCGTGGGAGGTTCCGCCCTTTCCAATTTTAATCCCTCCCTTTCCACCCAAGAAGCAAATTAGAGATCAGCCCAAGCTTCGTCTTGAGACAAAGCTCAACGCCTTAAGCCATATTGATGCTCTGTCCACAGAGCATTCTCTCTCTCAAATTATATACACTGATGGTTCCCTACACCGCACCACGGGTGCAGCTGGAAGTGCAGTTGTCCTGACAATGGGCGATGGCCTATACTTTGAGTGGGGAGTCCGTATAAACAACTGGGCTTCTACCCTTCAGACTGAACTATTTGCCTTGATCCTTGCACTGAAATGTGTACAAGTCTCCAAACTTGATACATTAATTGTAAGTGACTCCTTATCATACTTAAATGCTCTCAACTCTTTAAGACATAACTGTAACATGCTCGTGTCCGAAGCTAGACACAAATACAACAAAATTATTAAGGATGGTAACAGAGTCCATTTCATGTGGTCTCCATCTCATGTTGGCCTCCGAATGCATGATAGAGCTGATAAGTTAGCCAAAGAATCTGCCTTTAAAGGAGCCGTTGAGTGTAACCTTGGATTGTCAATGAGCAATCTGAGAGCAGCAGTACACCGAGAACTTCAATAAGATCTTGTAGATCTGAGGCAAAGTGAAATTGACACCAGTAATTCCATCTATCATCATACTATCATGCAAGAGGAGCCACACATCTATGGATCATCCAACAAAATCAGCAGACTTCTAGATGTTACTGCTGCTCGGCTTAGACTCGGTTACAAGTATCTCTGGGAATTCTCATTATCTGCTGATGTAGACCTGACCAAATGTAAACTGTATCAACAAAATTATTCGCACACCCTCCGTCACTATGTGATGGAGTGCGAAAAGATACGTGAATTTAGAGACAATTCTGTAACCAATGTTCCAGCGATGTGTCAATATTTCATTCAAAATGATCTGCTACCAGAAATTTTAGCCAAATATCCCCAGTTTGCTAACTGTAGGTAGTAACTAAGTGATTGTAACCTATCCACCGCTGCCCACTGGATGGGGGGCGGTGTGCAGGACAAACATATAAATTTTGACACTAGCTCTCCACATATGTCAGTTGCTTAATTTAGAACCTGTACTTGAGGTCGATCTCGAACCCATTGTTGATGTGACGACTTATATTGAATTTTGTAACTAGCTCATCAAGATTGTAACTTGCTTAGCTAAATGAATTGTGGGGTTCAGTCCCTGAGCCCATTATGTGCCTCTGTAACCCTTTCCACTACCGCCAACAAGATGGGTATAGGGTGCATAATAAATGAACTAAACTAACTAACGTAGTTTCCTACACTGAGCTTTAAAGTTGCTTTGTATCTAGTGTTACCCAACCTCCCAATCTTTATGTACTTAACACAAACAACTTTATCATTGTGTTCATTGTTGTCTTCTTTTGTGTGCTAGCCATATGCTGTATTGTGCCTACAAATTTTTGTTAAACTACCATTCAAGCTGTCATTGCAATCAATCTGAGCTACCTATGTGCTTTAATATACCTACAATTTTCTCTCATCCTTTAATTTTTTCTTCTTGCTATGTAACTGTTATCATTTTTATTAATTTTGCAAGTATTTACCTACTTAAAATTTTCTTAGATTAAGGACCTGCCCGAAACGCTGTGCGTACTAGTGGCTTTACAAGAATGTAATTACTATGCTAAGTATCATCACAATCCCAGTGTACCTTCTTGTATATATATAATTAAATAAATAAATAAAAATAATAAGAAAAATAATAATCATAAAGTTAAATGATCTTAAAGATAATTAACTTAGTAATGGTTAGTTAAAATCCTATAATTAGTATGAACCTAAGAAAACAAAGTGGGTTCAAATATGTCATTTTTTTTTGGAATTATCTAAGTAAATCTTAGAAATTTACTCTAATATAAATCTAAGTGTAAAAATATACAGGGTTAGATTATATTTATGTGGAAGATTTTACTATGATACTGAGGTAGATGCTTATATAAACTATTATACTATTAATCCCAATAAATGATTACTGCAGTAAATAATTATAAATGATTAATTCCAATAGATGGCCAATACAAATCAACTAACAATTAATAATTCTATAAAATAAAGATTTACTTACTATGATATTATAATTTCAATATAATTAATTACGTTACACTAAAACAAAATTAGGTAGAATAGCTAGAGGTACACTCAGGTACACTGAATGATAAAGTTTAAACTAGAGGACACAGGCAAAGCCAGTGTTCAAATGTAATAAGGGAGTATGGAGTATATATAAAAAATATAGCAGAAAACAAGAGAATAAATAACAAGATAACAATTTAAGAAAATAAAATTAAAACTTTTTGAATGGAAAGGCAGAGCTATAGTACACATTGGTCATTAGACGAGACTATAATTTGTATTCTGGTTATTCAGCTGTTATCCCACAGTCATTCAGAAAAGAATTGAGGTGAGCTTTGTGGTGTTTGTGTGTTACTGAGGAAGTCTTGGTTGTAGGGTTGATGCAAAGTCATGACTTGGTTACTGACTTTAATACTTAATATGATTACATGACTAGTAGCTACCAAGCTTGGCTGGCGTCCTGTACGCTCTATTGTTTACCTCCAATCTCTCTCTCCGGCGTCCCAGCCGCCGCACATAGAAAACGGATGGTACCATTTTCTGTGAACATGACATCCCTCCTTTTCTTTAAAAAGAATGAATACAGGATGTCTACCATGCTTGTAGCACAAAGCAAAGTTATTGACACAAAGTAAGTTATTACCATATCAAGAGATACTGCATACATTTAACATTAATTAAGCACACAAAGAATTTAAACAACTTAATCTTTTCCACAAAGGATTTCAATGTTAAAAATACATATGCAATGTTAAACAAACATGAAAGAAACTGTAATACAAAGTTACAAAATATTGAATGAGATATCTGCATTATTCAAACAATATTAAATTTAGTTCAGCATGACAAGTAAATATTTTGCATTACATAGGAACACAATTAATCATCAAATCGTGTAGGGCGTTTAACATGACGTTTAGGACGAGAGTCCTTAAATGCAATAACATCCCTTGATGAATTGTTTGTCGGGTTATAACTATTTTTTTTCTTTTTCTTTTGCACGACTTTGCACTTCATCATTTTCTACACTAGTTGGAATCACTTTGAAATAAGCCATATTACGTGTTATACTATGATCTCTATTACTAGCTGTTACCATAGTTCCTTTTACACTAATCACTTTATATGGTTTTGTATCATACGGCATATCTAACTTTCCCTCTTTTTTCTTTTTAACGAGAACAGTGTCACCAACCTTTATGAACTGTTCCTTTGCACGTTGATCATGAGCAATTTTCATTTTGCCCTTGGCTAGTGCATCCTTCTGAGCGAGACGTTTATCCGTTACCTCGGCTGGCATGACGGGTAGTGCGATTCTCATAGGACGTCCAAATAAAAGTTCGCCAGGCGACTTGCCCAGTGTTCCATGTGGTGTTGCACGGTAGTTCCTGAGAAAAGCATACATAGCTTGTTTCCAGGATCGTCCTTCGGCATGAGCACAGCGTACCGCTTTCATGAGAGGTTGCATGAATCTCTCAACTTCTCCATTTGCTTGAGGATGTAGTGGCATCACACGGCGGTGTTTGAATCCAATATGCTCAGCAAAGTTGACGAAGTCATGTCCATTGAATGGCGGTCCATTGTCTGTCTTGACAACTTCAGGAATGCCAAAGTTTGAAAAGATCTTGTCGAGTTTCGGGATGACGGCCTTTGCAGATGTGGAATTGATGATTTCTACTTCTGGATAACGTGAGTGATCATCAATGACTACCATCAAGTACTCTCCAGTTGGTAGTGGTCCGCAGAAGTCCATCGATACTTCCGTCCATGGTGCAGCAGGTAGTGGTGAAGGTTGTAGAGGTGTTGGTCTTGAAGTATCCACTGCAGCTCGGCAAGGGACACAGGCATCATGCATATCCTTTGCTTGACGATCAATGCCAGGAAACCACACTTTTTCTCGTAGCAGCTGTTTCGTCCTAACAAGACCTTGGTGTCCTTGATGTGCAAGCTTCAGAGCACGTTGCTGGAGAACAGCTGGAATCACGATACGAGTACCTCGCAGCACAGTGTCGCGTTGTTGCGTAACACTTAATTCTGTCTGGATGCGTTCAAGTGCTTTGAATGCATCTTGGTCAACTCCTGAGGGTGGGATGCGTGGAAACTTTTTCTTAGTCAATGCATCCACTGTTGCTTGCAGAGTTGGGTCCTCTAGGGTTGCAGTACGGATTTCATCAAGAGTGAGAGCCTTAGGGACTGCATCACAGGTTACAGAGTGTACATATTCCTCGGCAACTTGCTGATGCTTGGTGATGGTGAAACTGTTGGCAGGATGTCGACTGATGTAATCAGCGGGATTGCCTGCACCCGGCTTGTATTTCACCGTAAAGTTGTATGGTTGCAGACGAAGAGCCCATCTCTCAATGCGAGCTGGTGGTTTGGACTTTGGATTATTGAAGATGGTCTCCAACGGTTTGTGGTCAGTGACTATCGTGGTGAAGGGTGCACCAAGCAGATACACATTGAAGTGTTCACAGCCCCATACAAGAGCAAGAGCTTCCTTCTCTGTCTGACTGTATCGTTGCTCAACATCTGTGAGAGAACGGCTGGCGTAGGCAATTACTACTCGGGAATCTGGTTGACCAGGTTTGTGTTGGGCTAAAACAGCACCTAATCCAACAGGACTAGCATCCACCGTTAATTCAGTGTCCATTGATGGATCAAAGTATGCAGCAGTCGCATTCTCTACTAGTGCATCTTTCACAGCATCAAATGCATTTTGCTCGATATCGCTCCAGTACCATGATGCATTTTTCTTCAGGAGCTCACGTAGAGGCTTCGTAATGGTAGCAAAATCTGGAATGAAGCGAGAACAGTAGTTTGCCATTCCCAGAAAACTATGTACTTCAGTGGACGTTGAAGGAGGTGCAGCATTCTTGATATCTGCAACTTTCTTAGGATCTGGAGACAGACCTTTGTCACTAAGTACATGTCCAAAGAATTCAATTTTATGTTGATTGAACTCACACTTTGCTCGGCTTAACGTCAAGTTCTTTTCTCGTAAGCGTTGCAATGTTGCACGAAGAGCTTTGTCGTGTTCAGCTTGGGTACGGCCATAAACAATGATGTCATCAGACATGTTGTCAGCATTAGGTATGTCTTGCAATACCTGGCTGATGATGTGCTGGAATACCTCGGCAGCACTGTTGATACCAAAACTCAGGCGCTTGTACCTATACAGACCTCGATGTGTCGTAAACGTTGTGATGAATCGACTCTCCTCATCAAGTTCAAGCTGATGATAGCCCTTGTTTAAATCTAACTTGCTGAATACAGTTGCACCATTCAAGCGGTAGATCATATCATCTACAGTCGGTGTAGGATGGCGTTCACGCATTATTGCCTTGTTGGGAACACGCATGTCCACACAAATGCGTATCTCATCTGGATTCTTCGGCTTTGGTGGAGTGACAATTGGGCTTACCCATGGTGTTGGGCCTGTTACTGGTTCAATGATATCTAGCTCAATCAGCCTATCCAGTTCGGCATCGACTTTCTTGCGAGTATGGAATGGTTGTCGGCGATGTGGTTGGCCAACTGGAATTACATCTGGGTTGATATGCAGATGTACTTTGCTATCAGTATAACAACCTATGGATTTAAATCGATCCAAAAATTCAGCAACAATACCATCAACATTGTTTGCAGATTCCACTGCTACAGCATTAGAAAGCTGAAGTAGCCCCAATTTGGTTGAAGTCTTGTAACTGAGTAAAGACTCCTTTGCATTCCTAACAACATGGAATGTAGTAATGAGCATTGCATTCTTTGACTTAATCTCTGCAGTGAAAGTTCCAATCACTGGCAAGGCTACCTTTGAAGCATAGGCAGTGGCTTTGCCATTATAGTTCTCAAGCTTTGGGAACTGTTTTTTAAATTTCTCATATTGGCACTCAGCAATGGTGTCAATGTTTGATCCAGTGTCAATGAGAACCTTGAGACAAATACCAGCAATGTATACACATGTCTCTAGGTTGTTTGGAAGATCATTCCATTCTGTGATTGCTTGTACTCCATAAGTATAATCACATTCACTGTCATCTGAGAATGGTTGTAATGAAATGTCTTGTATATTATTAACATTCTGGATATGAGGTGCAATATTGTGTTTACCACCTCGACCCCTATGACCTGATCCTCGTACAGTGCTTTTATTCATTGACTGTGGTTTCTTTAGTGCAGAACGACACATAGCACCAAAATGACCTAGTTTTCTACACTCATAGCACTTCTTACCTTGAGCAGGACAAACATTACCTTGGTGTGGGTAGTCTTCTCCACAATTGTAACATTTATTGTTGACACCCTCTGATGTGGGTCGTTGTGACTGCTTGAGCCTTGTTCCTTGACCCCAGTTGTGACGTGGTTCTCGGCTAAATTTACTGTTAGGTTTGCCATGATATCTTCTTTGATCACGGTGTCCTCCCTGAACCTTACGTACCTCATCACTGTTAGTAACAGTGGCAGAACCGTTATTAGCACTGCACTCCATGACACGAGCATCACGTGCAGCATCTTCCATTCGACGAGCAATATCCAGTATCTTGGTAAGAGAACTTTCATCATCAACAAGTTCTAGAGCTCTTCGACGGAGACGTGTAGATGTGCATGTTTCAATTATTTGCTGTTTGATTTCTTTGTCAACAGCAGCAAACTCACAATGGGCTGCTAAACCCTGCAGGCGTGTGTGGTATTGATCCACAGTTTCATTAGAGAGTTGTTTTGCTCTCCTGAAATGCATAATTTCCATAGCAGTATTTTGCCTTGGTTTGAAATGCTCTGTTAGTTTGGCTTTGGCAGTGTCATAATCTTTGGCACCACCAGTGTCTTTCAGTGTGTCAAAGATGTCACAAACTCTATCACCTGCATAATGAAGTAGAAAGGCACGCTTTCTTTCAGCACTTTTGATGTCAGAAACTATCAACAAATTTTCAAACTTTTTAAGCCATTTGACCCACCTCTGTGACAGGTTTGTCTGGTCACAGTCAGGATCAAATGCAGGAAACTGAGGTATATTTGCCATTTTTACTGAATAAATGTAACTTATCACTTAAATGTTCCTCAGAATATTAAACACTTACTGCACTGTATATGTTAGTCAAGAATTCACTGTAATTACTTTAATTTTGCAAAGCACACAAGCATTTTAATGCAAAAGTTCACAACAGTGCACAATATAGCAGCAACTGACTTCTTACCTAGCCCTTGTGTACATGTGTTGTTCCTACTCACAGCAGCAGCACAGCAGTTGGTACAGCAGCAGTTGGCACAGCAGTTGGTACAGCAGTCAGTTCACTGTGATGAATTTTGTAGCACGAAGCGTCGTTTCGTAACCAAAACATCAGGTTTTGTACACATCAAAGCGTCGTTTCGTACACAACGTCGGCAGATTCCTCAGTACAGTTTCTTCAGCACAGCTTGGGTAGCACACAGCTTGGGTAGCACACAGCTTGGGTAGCACACAGCTTGGGTAGCACACAGCTTGGGTAGCACACAGCTTGGGTTAGCACACAGCATCGTTTAGCACACAGCATTGGTTAGCACACAGCATCGGTTAGCATACAGCATCGGGTATGGCGCTCACAGCTTCTCTTCCTCCTCCAGGCAGCATGCTTCTCCCTTGTGTTTGAAACGGAACAAATACCTGCGTTCACATTTCATCCTCGTCGCCAATGTGGTGTTTGTGTGTTACTGAGGAAGTCTTGGT
Organism: Procambarus clarkii; assembly: GCF_040958095.1. NCBI lineage: Eukaryota > Metazoa > Arthropoda > Malacostraca > Decapoda > Cambaridae > Procambarus > Procambarus clarkii. The sequence continues at coordinate 42,210,698 of NC_091174.1, read as the reverse complement.
TGTAGGGTTGATGTAAAGTCATGACTTGGTTACTGACTTTAATACTTAATGTGATTACATGACTAGTAGCTACCAAGCTTGGCGGGCGTCCTGTACGCTCTATTGTTTACCTCCAATCTCTCTCTCCGGCGTCCCAGCCGCCGCACATAGAAAACGGATGGTACCATTTTCTGTGAACATGACAAGCTTCAGTGGTTATTACATAAGTTTTTTCAGCGTCAGACTGTAATAACCCTGAATCTTGTAATAGCTCTGAACGCTATCCCTGTTGTAATTCTCTTTTTATCTTCACTCAATACCCCAGCTTAACACTGTTACAGTCCAGTATGACCCCTCACTAGACTGCCACGAATATAAGAGGAATATTAAATGAGGAAGGTACATCAAGGACAAGGGTTATTAATTTATAAAAATAATAATAAATCATTAAAACACTGCCACCACCTTCCCAGCCAAACATACCTGAATGTGTCTATCACCAATCCCCCAGGAAGGCAAGGAATCAGTAATCATGGACTCCCGGGTAATATGAACTTCAGTAATAAATTTTGGGAATTAGTTTGTTTAATTGACTTTGCTTATTTAAATTCAAGGGCAACTTTAATATCTATTAACTGGAGGAGAACATGGGGGTTTCCAATTCAACACATAAAAATGACAAAGTTGAGAAATATAACAAAGGGGAGTTAATGAATACCACTGGACAAGTTATACAATTTATTTTATGAAACATGTAAATTAAGACAATTTGAACATACAGTGGCACCTCGAAATACAATTGCCCCTACTTACGATAATTTCGAGTTACGATGTAAATTTCATCGAAAAATGCGACTCGACATCCGATGGTGTCGTCGACTTCAGATATTTGTTGGTACACGTTTGGGTCGACCGAGCGCGTGGTTCCCAGTCATGCGGCCGACCTGCCTCAGTTTACTACAGCTGCCCGCTTAGTGACGATCGCGCCTATAAGAAATTCTGCTTTTGTGGTGATTTTTTGCATTTTGAACATTAAAGTAATCATTATATATCACGCCATGAGTCCCAGGAAAGTCAGTGGTAAGACTCAACATATGAAAACCCATGTAAGGATGACCATAGAGCAGAAACAAGAGTACAGAATGTCTCTAACTCAATAATTAAGAAAATGTGTGCAGAATGGGAAGAATTGCAAACCTTTGCTGAAACAACTCACCCAAATCAAGCTGCAGTAGGTCGTTGCCTTAACCTATTCAATGATACTGATGCATCATTACAGACAAATGTTAAAACGAAGGGAAAAACAAATGTCTCTTTACAAATTTGTAGTGAGACAAACAAGCACTGAACCACAACCAGGTCCTAGTGGTGTTCAGGCAAAACGTAGGAGAGAGAGTACCCCAGAGAAAACATCACTGCCTGATGTGATAATGGAAGGGGACTCCCCTTCCAAACAATAACAACTCTCCTCCTCCCCCCTCATCACCATCTTCCATATGCCATCAAGGGCCCTCCATAAAGGTAAGAGAAACTTAGGTACTGTATTGGAGTTAGAAAAAAACATTGTATTCAGTATAAAATGTATTTGTATGTTAATATTTTGGAGGGTGGGGAACGGATTAATTCAATTCCCTTTATTTCTTATGGGAAAAATCGCTTCGACTTACAATCCGTCTCTGGGAACGGATTAGCATTGTAAGTCGAGGCCCCATTGTATACCCTATTCTATTCCCCCAGAGGCACAATGGATATCTACTGAGGACATGAAATCAAGTGCACAATACCTTAAAACCGCACTGAGGCCAAGATGTTGATGGCTGCCCTCAGCCCCTTGGATGTGGGCTTGAGTCTATTCCCAACACACTCTCTAGACACACTACTGAATTTTGTTCTACCAGCTTACCGGTGGAAAGGATTGCTCCTCCCACCATCTAATACAGCCCCAGGGTTCCACCCCTTATTTTGGCAATGGCCAACCATTTAACACTAGGCCTGAGGTCTGGCTCTCTAGGGCCAATAAGGACTTGACACTTATCTACCGCCAATCACCTTCCATGATCTGCCGTGGAAGGATACATGAATTCTTGAAGATTGAGTCAGCTCTCTCCAGCTGTACGAAGGGAACAAGGCGCTTCTATAGTGCACCTCCGAGCAATGTTTACAACTGATAAATTATGTTCAAGCCTGTCTCCTCCAAGAAAAAGAGTAGGGACATTTGACTCGCCTGGTATGGGGGAAGGAACTGGTGAAAGGGGAAGAGAGCGAATTGAGAGGAGGATGGAGAGGGAAATCTGAGTGGGGAAAGCCAAAGGTATCACGAGGGCCAGCTGCAAGACCACCCTCAGGTCAACCTCTTAGCCCTTGACAAATGGTCGAAAGGGGGGGAAGAGGAGGAGACGAATGACGGGCAAGGGGAGGGGAGAAAGGAAGAAGGAAGGAGGGGAGAGGGGAGAACCAATGCTCTGAGCACCAGATCATTACAACTCCCCTCCTCGGAAATTAAGAAATTTGTATGTAAAGAAATTTAAAGCACACTTTTCTTATCCGGAAATCCTGCCCAACCATAACCATTATCTCCAAAACAACATTTTTAAACCAACACTATATTAACCCAATGCCTCAAAAACAAAAGAAATTACCTAATCCTAACTAATTCCATACAATAATCCAACAACAATAATGGCACCCCCAAAAGGTGTGCCCCAGCATGTATTTATACCTATCAACACAACAGTAATACTGTACTACATAAAACCTAAGAACAGAGACCGTCCTTATAATCCTGGCTGTCCAACTTGGATGCAGCCCCGTACCCTTCCAACTACCTGTTAGACAAAACATCCAATACTGTCCTAATATAGTAACAAATAACTGTAAAGATCCATAGCTAACAACTTACACTAGCTAAAATCAGCCGATAGCCTTCAGCTATCCTAGTATTCCACCTGGAATAAAGATAAAATACATCACATCACGTCACATAGAAACATTAAAAAAATAAAACACTGTCATTAAAAAATTCAACGAAAAATCTAATAGAGAACACTTCCCTTCAGGGTCCTTGTGTTCCACTCCACACCTGTGGTGACTGCCCACCACAGCGTATCCAGATCCTTAAAATCTGAAGAAAATACACAAAAATATTTTTATTAAAAAAAATACATTGTCCACAGACATGTCTCTAACCAACAACAACACACTGGATATGAGTTCCTCAAACTCCTAATATCCCAGAGTTCATACTAAAGTCCACAACAACAGCGGGTGAACACATTTTTCAGACTGTGTACCACACCCTTATTGTTCAGTAACCCACAAAAAAAAAAAGTTAAAAAAAATGTATATATAAATATCAGTATCTAGGATCTAGAATAATCTAGATAAAGTTCCCCACTGATCAACGTTTCTAGAGACCCTACTAGATTTCGGTTTATGCCCGAAACGCTTTGCGTAATAGTGGCTTTAGGCATTGTATGTACTAGCTCTACCTATAAGTCAACCAATCTTTGTAAAAATTTATTGTATGTATGTACCTTACCTAAATAAAATATTATTATTATTATTATTATTAAAGATGGTTCTCAAACCAGTTCATTCATACAAATTATGTAGAGACAGGTAATTTTTTAGTAACAATTTTCTAGATGTTGACCTAGATTTATTTCTCTATTTCACTAGTTATAGTTTTCAACATTTAATACTGTTCCAGAGACACTGACCTAAGGTGTACAGAGGTGTTACTATCAGATGGAAAATTAAAAATTGAACTGTTATGAGTTTACTATATTAAGAGCATTTATTTTTACATGAAACTTTTCTATAAAGAAGTTTCATAGTTCTTTCATGGTGACATTTCATTGCTGTAGATTCCGACGACTGCCTCATGTTGCTTGAAGATCCTGGTCGTCTGGACGTTCCATTTCCGGCCTCGGCCAACTACGGACAGTACAAGGGGGTCTCGTACTTCCCGCACCTGACTTGAGTGACAGATGATAGCTAGCGACTGTCAGCTCAGGTGGACCCTGCTAACAGGGACCCGGGTTCACCTCTTCTCATCACTCCCATACAGTCCTGATGGATTGTTGTTAACCATGGCTGCCACAGTAGAGCAAAGCTTCAACATGTCACAATGTCTCGCGTTGGTAGTGAGGTTCGAGTGGCATTGAAGAGGATGGTATGGTGACAGGACAGGTGCGCCCTGCGTCAGCACCTGGGCGACGTCATCTACCGGCGTTTACTTCTTATCCCAGTACTACTGGGCCGGTACACCTTTTGTGCAATCCCTCATGCAGCTGAGCTTGGGCCGAGGTACAGGGTTGTACCTCATCTGGCGAATCAGCAGCTGTTACGACCCTAGCTGGGTTCTTCAGTGGAAACCAGAGGTCAAAATTGAGTTACTAAAGTTTCCTGTAGTATAGCTGAACGCAACTCTGTGCGTCATTGTTTGTATCTTCCCTGCCAGACGTAAGACTATTCTTGTTTCTCAAAGAGCATTTAAAGACTGAGCTGGGGTTTGATTATTAAATAATAACATAGGCACCAACTATGCTTACTAATACTTTCTAATCATTTGTAAAGTAAACCTGAGTAAACTTGGTATAGGGCTGCGGTACGATTAGTTGAGCAGTCTGCCGGCAGCAGCCAGCTGGGGAGATGGAGAGAGAGACTCCATCTTTTTCTGAGCTGGCGTGGTGTGGACAGGAACCTCCTACCCTTCCTCTTCGTTTCCTTATTTCTGTGTCTTGTTCATGATAAGTACATTATTCCATGTCTGGCATACTCATGTTCTATGTGTAGAGTAGTATATTTTGTATGTAGTAGGTGTGTTTAGAGTTTATATTACTAGTTATTCTAAAGGGGGTCCCATTGGAACCACGTGGTCCCCTACCCTAAGCTGACTCTAACTTCAAGTTATTCAGTAGTAGAGCTTTACCTTAGCTTGTGTTCAGTGTAAAACCTTGTATCCTGCCTATGTGGACCAAGGCTTTTAACGTAAGGTAGTGTGGTAAAGTTATTATTATTATTGTTATTGGTGTGAATGTATATGGGGGGCTGTTAAGGGGTTAATAAATAAATAAATTAGAACAGAGTATCCCTTCTTCCTGTGTGGGAGTGCATTGATCAACCCTTAGACTGACATACATGGTCTAGTAGCAAGTTATTATTACTGTGGATAGTTTATTTTGGGGGCCGGGCCTTTTAGCTCTAGCATATTTGATAACTCTGTCTTCTAACTACCCTTACCCCTTAATAGAACCAGTTCTCCCATAGCAGCCCACCATTTATATATAACAAGTGGTTGGCCAGTCCGGGAGGAACATTATAAGTGTAAAAAATTAGATTCTTGAGTGCCAAAACTAAAATTTTTTGTTTCTGCAGAACGGTTGTGTACTAGCCTAGGGTCCAGCTCATCTAGCAAAGGACATTCTTGCACTGACTGGACACCCAGCTGGATTCCTTCACGATTAAGGTTAGTGTGGCCTTGTGTTAGGGGCCGTGCAAATTTTTGTTTTTTCCAATTTTTATTTTGTAATTTTTTCTTTGGCTGGGAGCTAAAATTATTAGTGATGTCATCTGAAATGCAGAGACTGGCAAGGGAGCCTTCAGCAGTAGAGATAAAGAAACTTACCAAGTCTAATTTAGTATTGTTAGGCAAGGAATTTGGCCTAGAATTAAATGACGTTGATAAAAAGTGGACTTTAGTGAATGAAATATTACAGCATTGTATTGATGAAGAACTATTGGCAAGTGATACACTTTTATGCCAGCCTAGCCAAGCAGAAAGTGCAACTCATAGGGATAGAGAATTAGCTCTAGAGTTAGCAAAAATAAAATTACAGGAGCAAAGACTCAAAACCGAGGAGGCTAGAATTAGAGCGAATGCCACTGGACTTCCACCTGCCGGGGATTCAAACCCCAGGCATTATGAGAAAAAGCATAATTTGCCTGAATTTTCCAAGTCGGACCCTGAAAGGTTTTTCAACTATTTTCAGAGATTGGTCATGTCCATGAACTGGCCAAAGGAAGAGTGGGTGAAAATCCTACAGGGAAGACTTAGGGGTAAAGCACAAGATATTTTTATAAACATGCCTGACAACGAGTTTTTTGAATATGATAAAGTCAGGGAACGTATTTTGCGGGCATATTAAATTACTCGTGAAGCTCAGGTATCATCATTCAGGTATAATCACTGATAGCACTACAGACCATTACCCCACATTTCTCTTAACTAACATTAGCAAACCATCTCCAGAGTCAAGAGAGTTACGTTTTAGACTGCACAATGAAACTGCTATAGACAAATTTATAACTGCTGCTGATAATGTCAACTGGGAGTCCGAGTTAGGTAACATAGAGGACATCAACCTAGCAGTGCAATCTTTTCTTCAAAAAACTCTTAGCCTTTATAACACCCACTGTCCTATGCTTACAAAACAAGTCACAACCAAAAGGCTTAACAATCCCTGGCTTACAAAGGGAATACTTAAATCCAGTCTGGAGTCTGCCTTAAATAGGCAGTCTGGAGTCCCCTACCTTATCCCCTGCTAAATCATTACCAACTATTACATCAACATTAGCAAAAGGTAGGTATGAAGTGACTCTGACTGTACAAACACCCTTGTGGAAATCAGATTCCAGGGTAACCTTATGGAGGGGTACTGCTCGAGTATCACTAGTGACACCCTCGACCAGTACCACCTCTCCAGTGTCGAGAGTGTTGGCACCTTGCAACGCACTCTCTAAAATTAAAGTTTGGATGGCACCGGTGTCTCGGAAGATCACCACGTCCTTCCAGGAAGAACCCTCAGACAAAAGTAGTCTCCCTTTCGATAAGAATGGGGTAAGCAAGTCCAACCACTGTGGGTTGGAGGTCTTACTCCCTAACCCTTCCGAAGGCCTCAAGCCCTGTGTCACAAGTAGAGCATTGGGTCTTTTTTCCGGGTACAGTTGCCAACAACGGCTAATAGTGTGGTTTGGACGTTTACAGTGACCACAGAAACGTCGGGGAGAACAGACATTACTAACAGAATTACCCTTCGGTTCACCCTTAGGTGCCGTGGGGCTAGACACTTTAACAGGGTTAGTTATGTCTGAAACAGAAGGTGCAGTAGGTAAAGGGTTAGAATGAGCTGGTCTGGACTGGCTGTGGGTATAAGTTTTGCTACTCTGTGGGGTATAATTATTTTTATTGGGCCTTTTGCCCGCCAATTGGTAGTTTTCTTCCATCTTGGCCAAATTCCCAATCTTAGAATTTACCTCTATCCTACTTCTAATGTAATGTGAAACATTCTCTGGCATAATATCTATAAAATGCTCCATTAAAACTTAGTTCCTGAGAGCCTCATATGTTTCGGCTTTCGCCGAGCGAATCCATTTATCAAACAATCTAATTTGATCATTAACAAATTCAGTGAGCGGTTGGTTGTGAGTAGGCGTAAGGGTGCGATAAGCTTGGCAGTGAGCTTCAGGCGTAATTTCATATGCCCGCAAAATACGTTCCCTGACTTTATCATATTCAAAACACTCGTCGTCAGGCATGTTTATAAAAATATCTTGTGCTTTACCCCTAAGTCTTCCCTGTAGGATTTTCACCCACTCTTCCTTTGGCCAGTTCATGGACATGGCCAATCTCTGAAAATGGTTGAAAACCCTTTCAGGGTCCGACTCTAAGAATTCAGGCAAATTATGCTTTTTCTCATAATGCCTGGGGTTTGAATCCCCGGCAGGTGGAGGTCCAGTGGCATTCGCTCTAATTCTAGCCTCCTCGGTTTTGAGTTTTTGCTCCTCTAATTTTATTCTTGCAAACTCTAGAGCTAACTCTCTGTCCCTATGAGCCGCACTTTCCACTTGGCTAGGCTGGCATAAAGGTGTATCACTTTCCAATAGTTCTTGATCAATACAATGCTGTAATATTTCATTCACCAAAGTCCACTTTTTATCCGCATCATTTAATTCTAGGCCAAATTCCTGCCATAACAATACTAAATTAGACTTGGTAAGTTTCTTTATCTCTACCACTGAAGGATTCTTTGCCAGTTCCTGCATTTCAGATGCCATCACTAATTAATTTAGCTCCTAGCCAAATAAAAAATTATAAAATAAAAAATGGAAAAAAACAACAATTTGCACGGCCCCTAACACAAGGCCACACTTACCTCAGTCGTGAAGAGATCTAGCTAGGTGTCCAGTCAGTAAAAATGAATCCTATGCTAGATGAGTCTGGACCCTAGGCTAACACAACCGTTCTGCGGAAAACAAGAATTTTTAGTTTTGGCACTCAAAAATTAAATTTTTTCAATTTACTGTTCCTCCCGGTCAGGCCAACCACTTGTTATAATAATTGGTGGGCTTGCTATGGAGAAACTGGTCCTATTAAGGGGTAAGGGTAGTTAGAAGACAGAGTTATCAAATATGGGAGAGCTAAAAGGCCCGACCCCCAAAATAAACTATCCACAGTAATAATTACTTGCTACTAGTCCATGTCAGTCTAAGGGTTGATCAATGCACTCCCACACAGGAAGAAGGGATATTCTGTTCTAATTCACTTATTTATTAACCCCTTAACAACCCCCCATATACACTCACATCAATAACAATAATAATAATAACTTTACCACCCTATCTTTCGTTAAAAGCCTTGGTCCACTTAGACAGGATACAAGGTTTACACTGAGAACAAGCTAGGGTAAAGTACTACTGGATAAGCACTGAAGCTGGATACAGCTTAGGGTAGTGAGACCACGTGGTACCCTAATACAAAACACAACACTTAGGGGTACCCAAAACACTGGCAAATACTACCCCCAGGTCTCACCAATCGTTACTACCAGAGTAGGCACACTTAAAACACCATACTTAACTTAATGGTACAGGAACTTAAGGTAAGGGAAATAAGTAAGAGGAGAAGGGAGGAGAGTAGGGGTGCAGCCACAGAGTTGGTCTCGTCCCCACGAATGCCAGCCAGAAGAAGAACGCTCCCAGCAACCAGCTTAGGCCTCCCGCATGTTGTGGTGCCGGAAGGAGCCTAATTGATCGTGCAGCTAAGCACATTAAAAATCTTCCCCTATGCAACATATTGTTACTTTACAAATGATTAAAGTATTAGTAAACATAGTTGGTGCCTATGTTATTATTTAATAATCAACCCACAGCTCAGTCTTTAAATGCTCTTTGAGAAACAAGAATAGTCTTACATCTGGCAGGGAAGATACAAACAATGACACATCGAGTTGCGTTCAACTATACTATAGGAAAGTTTAATAACTCAATTTTGACCTCTGGTTTCCACTGAAGAACCCAGGGTTGTAACAAGGACATTCCCTGCAATACCTCAAATCTTACCTTACTGACAAGCTCCAGTATGTTTCTGTGAATAATTCAATTTCTCCCACCCTACCTGTTATGGTTTTGGTCAGACAAACGATCTTCGTCCACATGGTTTTATTCTCCGCCAGTAACAACAACAAAACATTATCAGGTACATGAAATATTATTAACAAGATCATAAACAAAAGAGTATCTGCTCCAAACATGCTACCTCCAACATCTGTAGTACTCAATCCCAACATTCCTCCCCTTTTAAATAAATTATATCCCTACAGGTTAAGTCTATCAGGCGGTCGTATGACTCTTCCTGATTTTCTCAACTGGGAGTCCTGACCTGTTACTTCTGGAAAACATTCTTCTGAATTACTCCTTGTAGAGTCCATAGGGTTAACTGTATCCCCATTACCCTCTACTGCCCCTTGCTCTGCCTTCCGGTCTCCTGCAGGTGCTGCTATCCCTTCATTATTAGGATGGATATCACTAGTTGCCCCACCCCCACCTGAAGGGTCTTCAAAATTCCCTGTGAACCTTGGCATGAGCTGATCGGCATGCCTTTTCCAATTAATGCTCCCAAAACTCTGCACTTGCACAGTGAAGTTCCTGCGGCCCAGGACCTCCCTAATTTTCCCTTCCACCCAGGGCTTTCCACTTCCAAAATTCCTTGCATATACTGCATCCCCCTCATTAAACAACAATTCCTCTCCCTGAGCCAACTGACTGGCCAAGCTAGTTACCGATTTCTCTTTATTGGGATCTGTCTTTACTGCTTCCATGTGCACTTTAAAGTGTCTATTAAACAGTAATTCAGAAGGAGATTTACCAGTAGTAGAATGAACAGTTTTCCTTTGATTATATAAAAATCTACAAAGCCTTGTATTAATAGTACCTTCCGTAAACCGCTTTAACCCTTCTTTCAAGGATCTCACTGCTCTCTCTGCTAGACCATTTGAAGAAGGATTATAGGGGGCAGGTGTTACATGTTTAATACCATTTTTCAAAAAAAAATCCTCCATTTCCACAGAAACAAAATAAGGAGCATTGTCTGAGACAATTATGTCTGGCAATCCAAAATTACAAAATGTTTTCCTTAGTAATTCACAAGTTACAGATGATGTGGTGGAATTACACACATGCACATCCAGAAATTTGGTGTTTGAATCCACCACCACTAGGTAATATTTATTATCCATAGGTCCCGCATAATCTACATGAAGTCTAGACCAGGGTTTTCCAGTGCATGGCCAAGAAAGTACTGGGGCCTGGGGTTTCTGATAATTCTTAAAGCAAATATGACAATTTTTTGTTACCTCAGCAATATCCTGGTCTATTTTTGGCCACCAAACCCAACTTCTAGCTTCTGCTTTCATAGCAATTATGCCACTATGGCCTACATGCAGCTGTTCCAAAATCTTACATCTCAGTTCCCCAGGCACCACCACTCTATTCCTATACAAGAGTACATCCTGGTGAATACTAAGGTCAGCCTTCACTGCAGCATACTCTGACAATAACAAATTATCATTCCAACCATATTTGACATTTTTCAACAACAGACTTAATTTAGGATCTCTACCAGTTGCCTTCCTAATAGTCTGGAATGAAATATCCTCAAAAGACATAGATTCCACCAGGTTAACATACTCCACTGGAATACTGGAATTTAATTCTTCTGTCGCAGGCAATCTACTTAATGCATCAGCTACTACATTATCCTTGCCTGGCTTAAACTCTAAATCATACTCAAACTGAGAGCGTAGTAATGCCCATCTTTGAATTCTAGCATTGGCATTAACTGGAATCTTCTTACCTCTGCCAAACAATCCTAGCAGGGGTTTATGATCTGTTCTAGCAAGAAATTTCCTCCCCAGCAGAAAATACCTCAGTTTTTTTACAGCATATACCAAAGCTAAGGCTTCTTTATCTAACTGAGAATAATTCTGTTCTGCAGGAGATAATTTCTTGCTAGCAAAATACACTATTTTATCCTGACCATCTACTTCCTGTAATAATACACAACCCACTCCTACTGGGGAAGCATCTACCTCCAGTTTTAATGGGAGTCTACCTGTAAAATTAGTGAGCACTGGAGAATTGATCAATTCCTGCTTAATATTCCTGAATGCATTTTCCTCTCTTGCTGCCCACTTAAATCTAGCCCCTTTTTTTAACAATTCATACAAGGGTGCTAATTTTGTTGAAAAGTTCTTCACGAACTTACAAAAATATGTAACCATCCCAACAAAAGACTGTACTTCCCCAACTGATGTTGGGGCTGGGGCATCTATTATAACAGCTACATTTTTGTGAGAAGGAGTAAAGCCCTTACCTGAAATATGGTACCCCCAGATATTCAATGGCCTTGGTCTTCAACGTTGTTTTTCCCTTATTAATCTTCACATTGTGCTTTTGCAAAAGATTCAAAACTTGTTCTAATCTAGCATCATGCACTTCCTCATTCTCCCCACATACAATAATGTCATCTAAAAAACTAGCCACACCTTCAATGTTAACTAACAACTGGGACATGAATCTCTAAAAAATTGCTGGAGACGAGAAGATTCCAAAAGGAAGTCTTTTATACTTAAATAACCCCTTGTAGGTATTAATCACTAACAATTTCTGGCTTTCCTCCTCTACAGGAATTTGCAAGTAAGCATCTTTCAGGTCAATCTTAGAAAAAATTGCTCCCTTGCAGACCACTGACAACAACTCATCTATCTTAGGTAAAGGGTACTTCTCACAGTGTATGCGGTTGTTCAGTTCTTTGAAGTCTGCACAGATTCTCAAGGATTTCCGATCTGCCTTCAACACTGGTACAATTGGGGCTGCCCACTCACTATGTGTAATTGACTCTAAGATGCCTTCTGCCATATGTTTTTCCAGGGTTGATTCTACTAATTGCTTGTAATGAAACGGCACTGTTCTTGTCTTGAAAAATATAGTTGAAGCCCCATTTTTCAGGTGAATTTTTGCCACCATACTATTAATTGGCTTATCTGCCTCCACTGAATATTTGTCTAACATTTGTTCGGCACTTTTAATTGTTTTAACTATCGACAATTCATCTAGGCCCGCCAAGAAAATTCCCACTTTTTCCATGAGATCCTTACCACATAGGCTAGGATTATGTGAATCCACTACATAAAAATCCTGGACAATTTCTTTTCCATTATAACCTTCTTTTGCCGACACCTTGCCATAGACCTTAACCCCTTAACTGCGTTGCCTCCAAATGTGACACCCCCGCAGTGCGCAGGAAATAAATTCTCTGGAAAAAATTCTTTTTTCTTTTTGAAGTGTCAAAAACCCTTCCCTCAGTATGGGTATGCAAAAAAAAAAGTCGAAATTGTACTTACTTTGGCTGCTATGGGGTCCGGAAGTTGGGGCGTGACGTCATCATTCCCCGTGCGCCCGTGCCGTAAGCTCTCGGGGGCGGTGGGGCGCTCGGGGCGGGGCGCGCGAGTTGCCGCGAATATATTTTCGTTCATTTTTTGCGCACCTTTCCAAATACATTTTCATTGTTTTTATGTGCCAATCCAATGTATAATGAACACGTACACTATAATATCGCAGTACAACATCCGTACTGTCCGTAGACACTGTGTTACGTGCATGAAACTTGTGTACACATATGCAGCACATATTTACTATGTATCATGCTAATTTGTGTATATATACAATCTATTTACACACTATACACTGTCACACACTATATACATTCACCATCAACACATTCAGAACACCGCGTAGCAGCTGCTTCGTATGGGCCAATAGCAGCTGCCTCGTATGGGCCAATATCAGCTGCCTCGTATGGGCCAATAGCAGCTGCTTCGTATGGGCCAATAGCAGCTGCCTCGTATGGGCCAATATCAGCTGCCTCGTATAGGCCAATAGCAGCTGCCCCGCATGGGCCAATAGCAGCTGCCCCGCATGGGCCAATAGCAGCTGCCCCGCATGGGCCAATAGCAGCTGCCCCGCATGGGCCAATAGCAGCTGCCCCGCATGGGCCAATAGCAGCTGCCCCGCATGGGCCAATAGCAGCTGCCCCGCATGGGCCAATAGCAGCTGCCCCGCATGGGCCAATAGCAGCTGCCCCGCATGGGCCAATAGCAGCTGCCCCGCATGGGCCAATAGCAGCTGCCTCGTATAGGCAATAGCAGCTGCCTCGTATGGGCCAATAGCAGCTGCCGCGTATGGGATAATAGCAGCTGCCTCGTATGGGCCAATAGCAGCTGCCGCGTATGGGCCAATAGCAGCTGCCGCGTATGGGCCAATAGCAGCTGCCTCGTATGGGCCATGAACACATTCAGAACACCTTGAGTGAGAGCAGCCACACCCAGCCAGTCTCCCTCACTCCAACATCTTACTCGCCAACATTGCTCCTCCCACCATATTGCTATAGTTCTTATTACACATGTTCTATATACCTATCTACATGTTTTATTTACCAGAACTATGCAAGTAAGCCGGTATTGTGTCCAAACAGTACAGTGGCCACCATACACTGCATGAAAAATCACACAGCAGACGACGCTACGATTACGTCACCTCCCTCACCAAAATAGCTCCTCTCAACATTCTCCTGTTGCTGTTCTTACACTATATACACACACTATATATACCCATGTACATATGTGTTGCCCATAGTGAACCACTAAGCTAGTATGGTGAGCAAAACAAGAGTGGCAGCCACACACACACAATTGAGGCTACCTCAATTCTCGCCCTCCCTCCCTCATCAAAATTCCTCCTTCCACAATACTACGCACAACGCTAATTATAACCACATTCCTGCTATTATCACAATCCTGGTCACTAATTCCTGTAAATGAATAATTGACCACACGTTTATTTTGAAAAAGAACCTAAGAAATCATTTGAAGATTCCTAGATGAACGAAATAATGCTCTGGTGCTGTGGCTAGCGCTGTGAACATCGTGAACAGCATTGAATCACTGATATTTGAACATTGTACCCAGTCATTATCACACTCAGGCTCTAATATAACACTAAATAATACAATTTATATATATATTTTGACATTATTAGGCGATGCTGTGGTCACATGCTGAACAGCAGTGCTGTGCGCTCATGCTGCGAGCGCCAGCCTTGGTTGCTCACACACTACTGAGGCTCCCACACCCGGGAATGTGGACCACGATTTTTTTTAAAGATGGCGTCTGTTTACAAGAGCCCTGAGGAAGCTGATGTGAACCCCATGTAGCCGCGGGAGTTTTGAATGGAACGTGAAAAATACAAATACCCGGAGGCGCGTTGCGCAAACCAGACGTGAGCCTGCAGGCGCGTTGCGCAGTTTAAGGGTTAATCGGTACATTATCATAAGCACTTAAAGATTTTTTACCTGGTTTTACATTCAATTGCAAGGTATCTGCCCAATCTCTAGACAATGATGACACTGCAGCACCAGTGTCCAGTTCCAAGGGAACTAACTTCCCATTAATTACAAAATTCACCACTTGTGACTTCACTGAACATACCTTTTCTTTCACCGAATATAGTCGGTTTTCCTCACCTGCAGCTTCTTCAGACTGGTTACCTTCCTCTACTGCCTTGACCACAGTACCACTATCTCTTCTTCCTGCATTCCCTGGTCGTCTCCTCTCCCAGGCCTTGTTGTTCCTGTTCAGATATTCCCTACACACTCTCTGCAAGTGTCCCTCCTTGTTACAAAAGAAGCATATATATGCACGAAACTTGCACTTGCTACTTATGTGCTTGTATCCACAGTGTGTACATCTGGTCTGGCTCTGTACGACCATAATTTCCTGAGAAGAAGTCTTACTTCCAAAAGCCCTTTCCAGGTTCAATATCTTCTCGAGTACTGTCCATGAAGTCATCGATTGTAGATCCAAATTTTCTGCCACCAGGTTAGGGAAAAAATTCTCCTTTTCCATTGCCATGAACAACTGGTCCCTAACCCTACCGTCCAACTGTGCTCCGAAGTTGCAGTGGTTAGCCAAAGCCTTCAATTCCGCAAATAAATCCTGCTGCTTTTTCGTCCTCTAATGGAAATCCATCAAACTCCTGTGATATGATGGTTTCACCACATACTGACGTTTAAGCAAAGCAATCAAGTCTACTTAGGTCTTCGTGTGCGGTAGCTCAGGTGCACACAAATTTCCGAGAACACTATATGCTTCAGAACCCAGTGAAACTAAGAGTACCGCTTTCTTGGTGGCGTCCTCCTTAATCTCCCGGTACTGAAAGTTTGCTTCCAGCAGGCTGAGCCACAGGTCCAATGAGATCTTGGCAGTGTTTAACGGCTTGATTGACATGGTAGCCATGGCCACGGTGTAACACACTCCACTGTTATATGCGAAGCGTCCACTCGTCCACACGACGTACCCTGCACTGTCTTGATCCTCACACCACGTCTCGTACCCAGGCTCTCTGCCAGCGATGTTTAATTCTCGTCGCCACTGTTATGGTTTTGGTCAGACAAACAATCTTCGTCCACATGGTTTTATTCTCCGCCAGTAACAACAACAAAACATTATCAGGTACAAGAAATATTATTAACAAGATCATAAACAAAAGAGCATCTGCTCCAAACATGCTACCTCCAACATCTGTAGTACTCAATTCAAACACTACCCAACAACATTGGTGTTCCTCAGGGTAGCATACTTGGCCCTCTCCTCTTTCTCATCTACATTAATGACCTTCCAAATGCCTCCTAACACCTCAAACCAATTCTATTTGCTGACGACACAACCTTCATTTACTCCAATCCTGACCCCCTTGCTCTAAATGCCACAGTATATACTGAGCTGAATAAAGTCCATCTTTGGTTAACTGCTGTTATAAATAAAATAATGGTATCTTGCTATGGGGAAACTAATACTATTAAGGGGTAAGGGTAGTTAGAAGACAGTTATCAAATATGGGAGAGCTAAAAGGCCCAGCCCCCAAAATAAACTATCCACAGTAATAATAACTTGCTACTAGAACATGTATGTCAGTCTAAGGGTTGATCAATGCACTCCCACACAGGAAGAAGGGATACTCTGTTCTAATTTACTTATTTATTAACCCCTTAACAGCCTCCCATATACATTCACACCAATAACAATAATAATAATTTTACCACACTACCTTACGTTAAAAACCTTGGTCCACATAAACAGGATACAAGGTTTTACACTGAACACAAGCTAGGGTAAAGCTCTACTATTGAATAACTTGAAGTTAGAGTCAGCTTAGGGTAGGGGACCACGTGGTTCCAATGGGACCCCCTTTAGAATAACTAGTAATATAAACTCTAAACCCACCTTCTACACACAAAATATACTACTCTACACATAGAACATGAGTATGCCAGACATGGAATAATGTACTTATCTTAAACAAGACACAGAAATAAGGAAACGAAGAGGAAGGGTAGGAGGTTCCTGTCCACACCACGCCAGCTCAGAAAAAGATGGAGTCTCTCTCTCCATCCCCCCAGCTGGCTGCTGCTGGCAGACTGCTCAACTAATCGTACCGCAGCCCTATACCAAGTTTACTCAGGTTTACTTTACAAATGATTAGAAAGTATTAGTAAGCATAGTTGGTGCCTATGTTATTATTTAATAATCAACCCTCAGCCAGTCTTTAAATGCTCTTTGAGAAACACGAATAGTCTTACGTCTGGCAGGGAAGATACAAACAATGACGCATAGAGTTGCGTTCAGCTATACTATAGGAAAATTAATAACTCAATTTTGACCTCTGGTTTCCACTGAAGAACCCAGGGTCGTAATTAACACTCCTCCCCCCTTCAGAGAAAAAAAAATGTGACTACTAGAATAGCAGTCATATTTTTTTTGTAAGAGTATACAGAAAATAAAAAGAAAAAATATATGACCAAAAAAAAAAAATCAATCAAAAACAACAATTTCTCTGCAAGAAAAATTCAAAGAAGTTCTCTGAAAGAAAAAAAACATACACAAAAAAAAACAAAAAAAAAAACAGGGAAGTAAATAAATTGGACACGGAATATTTAATGTCACAGGAGAACCTAAAAACAATAACTAAAGCATGACAGTTGGTAAATGGCTTCCTGTGGCCTAGATGAATGTTATTCCGGCAACCTGGACAGAGCGTCGGCCATCACGTTGAGTCGGCCCGGTAGGTGGGTAATGAAAAGATTGAAGTCCTGTAGGTACAACGCCCACCTGAGGATGCGTTTATTCTTACCCTTCATCTGAGTCAGGAAGACTAGTGGGTTATGGTCCGTGTACACTTCCACTATATTACCTGTGAGGTAAACTTCGAACTTTTTACATGTTAACACTAGCGCCAACGCCTCTTTTTCTACCACTGAATAATTGCGTTGCGCCTTGTCGTATTTCACAGTGTAATAATATACTGGGTGTTCCACTTGATCATCCCCAGTTTGCAACAACACTGCACCAGCACCTGAGTCAGACGCGTCCACATGAATTTTAAACGGTCGGTCGAACCTTGGACTAGCAAGCACTGGGGCGGAAGCTAAGATCAATTTCAAATTTTTAAATGCCTCTGCACAGTCTGATGACCACTTAAATTTAACGGCCTTCCGCAACAAGTTTGTGAGAGGAGTGGCAACACTGGAAAAGTTCTGACAAAAGCGTCGATAGTACGCACACATACCGATAAATCTTTGAACGTCCTTTTTAGACTTTAGCACTGGATACTCCAGAATGGCACTGATTTTATCTTGCCGGGATAATACTTTTCCTTGGCCCACTTCATAACCGAGGTATGTCACTGTGCCTTGGCCAAAGTGAGACTTTTTTTGAATTTAAGGTTAGATTTGCGTTCTTTAAAATTGTGAACAACTGGCGTAACCTAGCTATGTGGTCAGCCCAATTACTGTCAGAGAGCATGATATCATCTGAATACGCCCAACAATTTGGCACATTAGCGAGCAAAGAGTTTATTAGCCTCTGGAACGTGGCAGGGGCATTATGCAAGCCGAATGGTAACACTTGATACTCAAAAACACCCTCGGGTGTCACGAACGCAGTTAGTTGTTTAGCACGTTCAGTGAGTAGGATTTGATAATACCCCCTCGAGAGGTCGAATTTCGAGACGTACTTGGCGTTTCCCAGCTCGTCGATGCAGTCCTCGAGGAGGGGCAGCAGATAGGCATCCACAATGGTCACCTTGTTGAGCTGCCGATAGTCGGTGCATAATCGCTAGGAGCCGTCTGGTTTGGGGACCAAAAGGCAGGGCGAGCACCAAGAGCCCTGGCTCGGCCGGATGAGGCCGTGCTGGAGCAAGAAGTCGACCTCCTTCCGTACGATGGCCTTCTTTTCTGGACTCATCCGATAGGGTTGAAGGCGAATAGGGGTGTAGTCCGTCAACTCGACATCATGGCAAATGGCATCAGTCTGGGTCGGGACCTCCCCGAACAGACTGGAGAATTCATCAACCAACGACTGCACCTCTTCACGTTGGGCCATCTGCAAATGGGACAGTCCCTCCTCCACAGCATTCACGGAACTAGAATTATTGAAAATGAGATTTAGTTGAGTCCCCAGAACAATCATCCCCTCCCTCACTGGAAATGGAAATATTGGTTAGTGCAATGGGCCTGGGGCCCTGGAACTTCTTCAGCCGATTTACATGTACGAGCATTACCTGGTTACGTTTGTCAGAGTGCCTCACTTTGTACGTGAGGTCCCCAGTCTTTTCTGTCACAATGTAGGGGCCTTCGTACTTGTGGGACATAGTGTTCCCTAGTCGAGGCTTTAATACCAGGACAGGGTCGCCAGGCTGAAATACCTGTAACTTAGCCTTAGCATCGTTTCGGTCTTTCATCTTTTCTTGGGCCTTCCCAAGATACTTTAGTGCAGCCGCCTTGCAGTCCTTGAGTCTCTGGTGGTGTTGCGCAAAGAAAGCCGAACCTTCAGTTAATGTTATGTTCCCTAACAGATTCTCTTGTAACATTTGCAAGGGTCCACGCACTTTATGGCCAAAGACTAACTCAAAAGGAGAACAACCCAGTGAACTTTGTAATCCCTCTCTAGCCGCAAACAGAACATACAGTAAATTCTCATCCCAGAAGGTGTGGGAACTCTTGCATGATGTCTTCAACATCTGCTTCAGAGTTAGATGGAAACGTTCAATTACCCCCTGACTCTGTGGATGGTATGAGCTGGAAACCTTATGAGTTATTCCACAGTCCTTACAAAATTGCTCAAAAATATCAGACTTAAAGTTTAGTACCATTGTCAGTTTGCACGACCCGAGGCAGTCCAAAAGTGGAAAAAAATTGCAACATACGAGCAACAACAGTTTTTGCTCATATGTTCCTTACAGCAAAAGCCTCTGGGTCACGAGTAGTGATATACATCATCGTGATTAGGTAAATATTACCAGACTTAGTTCTAGGTAATGGTCCAACACAGTCCATTACCACATGAGAAAATGGTTCCTCTGGAACGACAATAGGCCTTAGAGGAGCTTTAGGTGGAGTCTGGTTTGGTTTCCCAACCAGTTGACAAACAATACACGCATTACAAAATTTTGCCACATTGCTTTTCAGCTTGGGCCAGAAAAAATACTTTAAAATTTTGTGATACGTAATATTAATACCTTGATGTCCCCCCATAGGATCATCATGAGCAGCTGCCAAAACTCTTTCTCTATAGCAGGTCGGCAACATAACCTGGTGGACTACCTCCCACTCATTTCACAAGGGAGCACTCTGTGGTCTCCATTTTCTCATCAAAATCCGATCATTGTAGTAGTACCCAGTTGCTGCGTCTACAATTTCCTCCATAGAGACGGCTGTCTCATGACAATCTGCAAAAGTGGGGTCAGCTTTCTGTAACTCACTCAAGGAGGCATCTAGGCCTTGGTCAGATGCCATTGGCCGAGGCTCAACAGTGTTCTCCTCCACCTCCCCACTACTCTCGGTAGATGGCGGTGGCAGGCTCTCCACAATGTCCTCGGCCATGTCATCGAGTCGGGCCATGAATGTGTCCGCGAGGTCCACTTGGTTTTCACCACTCGGAAAGTTCCCTGTGTCCTCGGGATTTACCACCTTGGCAAGCACAGGGCTGCCCTTACATTTAAGTCCCATAGACCTGGTCACCGTGCACGCAGGGTACACAACACTATCCTCTGCGGCGGGTGGGTCCAGGCAAACCTTATGGGTAGGCAACATAATAGGCAGTCTGGAGTCCCTTACCTATTATCCCCTGCTAAATCATTACCAACTATTACATCAACATTAGGGAAAGGTAGGTATGAAGTGACTCCGACTGTACAAACACCCTTGTGGAAATCAGATTCCAGGGTAACCTTATGGAGGGGTACTGCTCGAGTATCACTAGTGACACCCTCGACCAGTACCACCTCTCCAGTGTCGAGAGTGTTGGCACCTTGCAACGCACTCTCTAAAATTAAAGTCTGGATGGCACCGGTGTCTCGGAAGATCACCACGTCCTTCCAGGAAGAACCCTCAGACAAAAGTAGTCTCCCTTTCGATAAGAATGGGGTAAGCAAGTCCAACCACTGTGGGTTGGAGGTCTTACTCCCTAACCCTTCCGAAGGCCTCAAGCCCTGTGTCACAACTAGAGCATTGGGTCTTTTTTCTGGGTACAGTTGCCAACAACGGCTAATAGTGTGGTTTGGACATTTACAGTGACCACAAAAACGTTGGGGAGAAGAGACATTACTAACAGAATTACCCTTCGGTTCACCCTTAGGGGGCTAGACATTTTAACAGGGTTAGTTATGTCTGAAACAGAAGGTGCATTAGTTAAAGGGTTAGAATGAGCTGGTCTGGACTGGCTGTGGGTATAAGTTTTGCTACTCTGTGGGGTATAATTATTTTTATTGGGCCTTTTTCCCGCCAATTGGTAGTTTTCTACCAACTTGGCCAAATCCCCTATTTTAGAATCTACCTCTACCCTACTTCTAATGTAATGTGAAACATTCTCTGGCATAATATCTATAAAATGCTCCATTAAAACTATGTTCCTGAGAGCCTCGTATGTTTCGGCTTTCGCCGAGCGAATCCATTTATCAAACAATCTAATTTGATCATTAGCAAATTCAGTGAGCGGTTGGTTGTGAGTAGGCCTAAGGTTGCGATAAGCTTGGCGGTGAGCTTCAGGCGTAATTTCATATGCCCGCAAAATACGTTCCCTGACTTTATCATATTCAAAACACTCGTCGTCATGCATGTTTATAAAAATATCTTGTGCTTTACCCCTAAGTCTTCCCTGTAGGATTTTCACCCACTCTTCCTTTGGCCAGTTCATGGCATGGACGTGGCCAATCTCTGAAAATGGTTGAAAAACCTTTCAGGGTCCAACTCGGAAAATTCAGGCAAATTATGCTTTTTCTCATAATGCCTGGGGTTTGAATCCCTGGCAGGTGGAGGTCCAGTGGCATTCGCTCTAATTCTAGCCTCCTCGGTTTTGAGTCTTTGCTCCTCTAATTTTATTTTTGCTAACTCTAGAGCTAATTCTCTATCCCTATGAGCTGCACTTTCTGCTTGGCTAGGCTGGCATAAAGGTGTATCACTTGCCAATAGTTCTTCATCAATACAATGTTGTAATATTTCATTCACCAAAGTCCACTTTTTATCCACATCATTTAATTCTAGGCCAAATTCCTTGCCTAACAATACTAAATTAGACTTGGTAAGTTTCTTTATCTCTACTGCTAAAGGCTCCCTTGCCATTCTCTGCATTTCAGATGACATCACTAATAATTTTAGCTCCCAGCCAAAGAAAAAATTAAAAAATAAAAATTGGAAAAAAAAAAAAAATTTGCACGGCCCCTAACACAAGGCCACACTAACCTTAATCGTGAAGGGATCCAGCTGGGTGTCCAGTCAGTGCAAGAATGTCCTTTGCTAGATGAGCTGGACCCTAGGCTAGCACACAACCGTTCTGTGGAAAACAAAAAATTTTAGTTTTGGCACTCAAAAATTAAATTTTTTCAATTTACTGTTCCTCCCGGACTGGCCAACCACTTGTTATAAATATAAATGGTGGGCTTGCTATGGGGAATTGGTACTATTAAGGGGTAAGGGTAGTTAGAAGACAGAGTTATCAAATATGGGAGAGCTACAAGGCCCGGCCCCCAAAATAAACTATCCACAGTAATAATAACTTGCTATTAGACCATATATGTCAGTCTAAGGGTTGATCAATGCACTCCCACACAGGAAGAAGGGATACTCTGTTCTAATTTACTTATTTATTAACCCCTTAACAGCCCCCCATATACATTCACACCAATAACAATAATAATAATAACTTTACCACACTACCTTACGTTAAAAGCCTTGGTCCACATAAACAGGATACAAGGTTTTACACTGAACACAAGCTAGGGTAAGGCTCTACTACTGAATAACTTGAAGTTAGAGTCAACTTAGGGTAGGGGACCACGTGGTTCCAATGGGACCCCCTTTAGAATAACTAGTAATATAAACTCTAAACCCACCTACTACACACAGAATATACTACTCTACACATAGAACATGAGTATGCCAGACATGGAATAATGTACTGATCTTAAACAAGACACAGAAATAAGGAAACGAAGAGGAAGGGTAGGAGGTTCCTGCCCACACCACGCCAGCTCAGAAAAAGATGGAGTCTCTCTTTCCATCCCCCCAGCTGGCTGCTGCCGGCAGACTGCTCAACTAATCATACCGCAGCCCTATACCAAGTTTACTCAGGTTTACTTTACAAATGATTAGAAAGTATTAGTAAGCATAGTTAGTGCCTATGTTATTATTTAATAATCAACCCCCAGCTCAGTCTTTAAATGATCTTTGAGAAACAAGAATAGTCTTACGTCTGGCAGGGAAGATACAAACAATGACGTGTAGAGTTGCGTTCAGCTATACTATAGGAAAGTTTAATAACTCAATTTTGACCTCTGGTTTCCACTGAAGAACCCAGGGTCGTAACAACTGCCAACAAACTCACCCTGAACATTGACACAACTTTCTATATTCTGTTTGGCAATAAATCCTCTAATCAAATAAATCTCAAAATAAACAATACCCAAATTTGTAACAAATTAGATGGCAAGTTCCTTAACGTTCTCATTGACCACAAGCTGAATTTCCAGGGACACATTCTAAATATATCAAAAAAAGTTTCAAAAACTGTTGGAATTCTTTCTAAGATCAGATATTATGTACCCCGGCCTGCCCTGGTGACTCTCTATTACTCCCTCCTCTATCCATATCTCAACTATGGTATTTGTGCTTGGGGTTCTACTACCCAAAATCATTTACGTCCTCTAATTACTCAATACAAACTTGCTATTAGGACAATATCCAACTCTAGCCCCAGACATCACTCGGTACCCCTACTCAAATCTCTGAATATGTTAGATATTAAGTCACTGCACATTCTCTCATGTGTATTATACATATATAAAACACTGAACTGTAATGCCAATCCTGACCTCAAAAGCTTCATTGAAGGTTGTAACAGAACCCATGAGCACCACACCAGAAATAAATACAGTTTTGATATTCCAGGAGTACGACTTAATCAAACTAGAAATGCTCTACAAATCAAGGGACCCAGAATGTGGAATGACCTTCCCAATCATGTTAAAGACTGTACCTCTCAACCAGTTTAAGATAAATACGAAGCACTACCTAATAAATTCCCTGTAACCTACCTTACCCCTCTGTTGTCAACCCATGTCTGTTTTTTTTTTTAAACAACGCTGTTTGAATGTAATTGTCTGTAATAATTTATAATTGTATTTGTGCTGCTTTTTCAGCCATGTTCCCCCCTCTTTTACCTCTATTTTTATTTGTTCTCAACACATTTTATTCTTTATACCCATTAGTATTAAGCTTTAGTCATTAATGTTTTTTCTGCCCGAAACGCTTTGCGTAATAGTGGCTTTAGGCATTGTATGTACTATCTCTATCTATTAATCCAACAAACTTTGTAAAATCTCTTGTATGTATCTACCTTGCCTAAATAAACATTTATTTATTTATTTATTAACGTAAAACTAGTTATTTTCCTTCAGAATAAAAATTTAGATTTTTAAGCGTTTAAGCGGAAATGCGTGGAACTTGTGTTTTTTCAGTGCAGCTGGTCCCGCTGCATCAGTCATCAGTGGCCATGCTGTTTACTTCAAGTGCGTCTAGTGTTTAAGTACAGTAAATATTCTTTATTAATCCATCACGAGTGCTGCGCGTTAGTTACTTTATCATTTTAATTGTTTAAATATTAGATTCTTTGACTTTTTAACGTAAAGGACTTAGTTTTCAGTAATAGAATTGTGGGTTATTTCACGGTTGGACACGAATGCAGGGCAGACGCTCATTCATTGAATTCACTTCAGTGATTCTCTCGATTAATCGTTGTATTTCCTATTTTTGGGAATTTCGTTGGTTTTCTCTTGGAAAGGAGCTGTGATTTTTTTTTATATTTTGTGTAAGATCACGGTTGTAGTGAGTCCGGGTCGAGGGTGAATTAAAGGGTAGTCACAAGAGACATGGCACACAGGGAATCACAGGGAATGTTTAACATAGACAGTGACCAGTCAGTAGGGACCAGTGGGAGTGAAAGTTTAGAGGACAACACCTCTTCCGACACCACGGGGAACCTGGTGGACCGCTCAGGTAGCTCAGCTGACATCACAGGTGGAGTCAGTGGGACTGAGGCGACGGGGTCACGGGTTCTGCATGGGACTGGGCAGTCGAGGGTATCTTCCCATTCCAGTACGCATACGGTTATTGACATGAGTGGGGAATCTCGCGAGGATTCGGCCCAAGAGTGGGGGGAGCCATCTTGGGTTCCCCCACATACAACATCGATGCCATGCCAACAGGGGATACAGGGAGCTGGACAGGGGGCATCAGTTAGTACGGTAGGACGTCCCACTTCGTGTGGGACGTCCTATACCAACCCTTCCCCCAACCCCAGGCCACACCATACCTACTCCATCCCCAGGCCACCCCATACCTATTCCAACCCCAGGCCACCCACACCATACCTCAACCCCGACCCCATCCTCAATCCATACCCCAACCCGAGGCCACCCACACCATACCTCAACCCCAACCTCAATCCATACCCCAACCGGAGGCCACCCACACCATACCTCAACCCCAACCCCAACCCCAACCTCAATCTATACTCCAACCCGAGGCCACCCAGGTTATCTTGAGATGATTTCGGGGCTTTTTAGTGTCCCCGCGGCCCGGTCCTCGACCAGGCCTCCACCACCCAGGAAGCAGCCCGTGACAGCTGACTAACACCCAGGTACCTATTTTACTGCTAGGTAACAGGGGCATAGGGTGAAAGAAACTCTGCCCATTGTTTCTCGCCGGCGCCTGGGATTGAACCCAGGACCACAGGATCACAAGTCCAGCGTGCTGTCCGCTCGGCCGACCGGCCGACCCAAGCCATACCCCTACCTTTTTTCCAACCCCAGATCACCCAAGCCATACCCCTACCTTTTTCCCAACCCCAGGCCACCCAAGCCATACCTCAACCCCAACTTCAACCTCATCATACCCCAACCCGAGGCCACCCACACCATACCTCAACCCCAACCTCAATTCATACTCTCAACCCCAGGCTACACACACCTTGCCTCAACCCCAACCCCAACCTCAATCCATACCCCAGCCCCAGGGCCCACCCACTTCTAGTAGCCCCGCGTCACACAAACCGGGAATTATGAGTCTGATTCCCAAGTTGACTTTGCCGATACTCAGAGGTACGGAGTTGCCGCTTAATAAGGTGGAACGCAACCGCTGAGTGGAAGACTGGCTTTGGCAGATTAGTGCGATGCTGGAGGCTGTCCCAGAGGATAGTTTGAAGATTACTCTCGCTATGGGGGCTTGCGTGGACGTAGCCGGTCCACTGGCGAGATTGACAGAGTTTCGGCACCTGACGACTTGGCCTCAGTTTGTCCAAGCGATTAGGGACAGATTTAAGGAAAAGGTGTCAGAAGATGAAGCTCAGATTTACCTGCAGTCACTTAAGAAGGATGACCGCAGCACCATCAAAGATTTCGGGACGCTATTAAAGAGTAGGATTGACGATCTTACTACAGAACTGGGGTTAGATTCGAGTCAGGCAGAGCGATTAGCCAAACAATTGTTCTGCAGAACGTTACCTTCTGCTATGGGGCCATTTTTAGTTGTGGAGGGAGCGTTTGTGAGTTATAAAGAACTAATCCAACAGGCCGCCACAGCCTTAGACAGGCAGATGCGCACGGAGAAGTCGTGCGCTCAGTCATCCCCATACGTAGAGGCGTTAAGTAAAGGCGAGGGGGACAAGACGAGTAACTGTAGTGCGGGTTCGTCAGGCGGGAAGCAGCCCACAGCTGCACGTTCGAGCCACTCTGCGCGGGGTACCAACAGGGACCCGCGGAGGTGTTACTCCTGCGGGAAGCGCGGACACATACAGAGGGACTGTAAAGTCACTAGTACGAAAGAATGAAAGAAGGCTCTTTGTGATGGTAAGCCTACTTTTGAGGTGAAAGTGGAAGGTGTGAGATTGACAGCTTTTGTTGATACAGGAAGCCAGGCAACTGTAATTAAAAAGTCTGCCTTCAGCGATTTTAAGTATGCATGTCATAAACGTAGCGCAAAGACATTAACAGCGGTCAATGGGGAAAAGATTGAGATCGTGGCTCAAGGTACAGTTTATTTTGAGATTGATGGGGAATTGCAACCTCACACATGTATGATCGTAGAGAACCTTGATTTTCCGGGTCACATCTTGATGGGGACTGATTTTCTGTCACAATTTACTTATTCCTTGTCTGCTCAAAAAGGGGCTAGGAACTGCAGGTTGCAGTTGGGACAGACTTCCTACCCAGTGGAGATGATCGACCATCCCCCAGTTGTAGCTTCAATTACGAGGAAGCAAAAATATAATGAGCACTATCCAAAATTGATTTTTAAGTCTCTTCCAGACACATTTAAGAGGTCCTGCGCATTGCATGCATTGACCAAACAGAGTTGCCCACCACATTCTGTTAAATTTATTAAAGTAGTCGTGGGACGTCACATACAACCAGGTACCACCCTTCAGGTGGCTGGGAGATGTGATAGCTTATTAATCCCTCATCACTTAATTGTAGTGCTCGATAGAGATGCACTCATTCCAGTTGTCAATCTTTCACATAAGTCGTTTCGCTTCAGGGCAGGTGATAGGGTATCTCAGGGAACCATGGTGGAGGACACAGAAATCTTTCACCATGAGTCAGCTGAGACGCCAACCGTCACTGCACAATGTAGTGCATTGAACACGATAGATGCTAAAACACCATCCAAAGTACAGTATGATACGAGAAATGTTGCACAGAATGTGGAAGAGGTAGAAAAATTAATTTCTGCACTTGATTTGCAACATGTTACACAGGCGGATAGGAAGGCACTGAGAGGAGTTTTGCGAAAATTCCCTAAATTATTTGCGACAGAGAATGACCAGATTGGTCTCCTTGATAAGATTGAGCACACCATTCCAACTGGTGATCATTTGCCTGTGTACACGAGACAGTGGAGGTTGCCGGAACAGGCAAAGAACGTTATCAGGGAGGAGTGCCAGAAAATGTTGAGGCAGAGTGTGATAGAGCCTAGTACGTCACCGTGGCTCTCTCCTGTTGTGCTAGTTCGGAAACCGGACGGTAGTTATCGTTTCTGTGTTGACTACCGGAAGGTGAACGAAATAACTAAGGGTGATGTGTATCCGTTGCCCCGAATAGAGGAGATAATAGATCAATTTGGTGCTGCTAAGTATTTCTCAACTCTTGACGCGAAATCGGCGTATTGGGCGATTCCGGTGGCAGAACAGGATAGGGATAAAACAGTATTTTCGGATGGTAGGCACACTTATCAATTCCGTAGGATGTGGTTTGGTTTAAAGACAGCGCCTTCGTCGTTTCAGAGGGCCATAAACTTCATACTTAGTCCGGTCCTGGGTAGGTATTCCTTAGCGTACCTGGATGATGATGTGATATATTCCAGGACGTTTGAGGACTTAACTGAGACTTTGACGTTGTTAGATCAGGTAGGGTTCAAGCTAAGCGTTCAGAAGTGCACCCTGGTGGCCCAGAAATTCAAATTTCTGGGGTTCCAGGTGTGCCCAGACGGTATCCGACCTGACCCAGATTTTTGCCGCGCCATTGCTGACATGCCTACTCCAAGGACAGCAAAGGACGTGCGTAGGTTTTTAGGGGCAGCCGGATATTTTCGTCGTCATATTGAAGGTTTCGCTGGCATTTCAGCACCCCTGACTGATCTGACAAAGAAAAATGCGAAGTTTGTGTGGAAATCTGAGCATGACGAAGCCTATCGCAAACTGAAGGACCAACTAATCACGACACCAGTATTGGCTATTCCTGATTTTGAGAAAGAGTGGGAGGTGCACACTGACGTTCAGCATTATTGCTATTGGCGGGTGCTTAATTCAGCGATATGCGGATAATTTACCCCATCTGGTAGCCTATTTCAGTAGAAAGGTCAAAGGACCTGAAGTTCGTTATTCAGCTACGGATCGGGAGGCACTGCCAGTAGTAGAATCAGTTAGGTATTTCGAGCCTTACCTATTTCAGCGGAAATTTGTAATTTACACAGACCATCGAGCGTTGACATACATCTTTAAGAAGCGTTGTTGTTGTTAAAGATTCGCTACCTGGAACAAGAAGTTCCAAGTAGCACGGGCTATGGTGAGCCCGTAGTGGATGTTTTTAAGAAGCGAATAAAATGCCCACGAATGTCACGCTGGTCTCACGAACTTTCGGCCCACTCATTCCAGATTTTGTACAAGCCTGGTCCAGCGCATGTTGTGCCAGAAACGCTAAGTAGAAACATAGCGTCAGTTAAAGTTAATGAAAATATTGAAACAATTCCATCAGATAAAATGAGAGAATATCAGATGAGCGAGCCTAGATGGAAAAAAATTATTGAGTATTTAGAAGGAGGAAAATACCCGAAAAAGAAAAAGAATTTACCTATTCATGATTTTGAGATGAAACAGGGCGTCCTGTATTACGTTAATAGCCAGAATGATAGGGCAGTATTTCAACTAGTTATTCCAGACGCGTTGCAGTCATCAGTGTTAAGGCTTGCGCATGCATCTAAAATTGCAGGGCATCCGGGGATCTTTAAAACCCACTTAAAGGCAAAGTCTCTATTTTATTTCGCAGGATTACTTTCGGAAGTAATAAATTTCGTGAAGTTGTGCCCTCGTTGCCAGAGGAGGAAAGGCACCCTTAAGATACAAGCCCCACTTCAGGAATTTCCTGAAATTCGTGAACCTTTAGATCGTGTGGGCGCCGATTTGATTGATTTACATCACAGTCATTCAGGGAATAGATACGTGTTGGTGCTAGTTGACC
Organism: Procambarus clarkii; assembly: GCF_040958095.1. Taxonomy (NCBI): domain Eukaryota; kingdom Metazoa; phylum Arthropoda; class Malacostraca; order Decapoda; family Cambaridae; genus Procambarus; species Procambarus clarkii. The sequence continues at coordinate 42,181,040 of NC_091174.1, read as the reverse complement.
ATTTGTCTAGGTACACTACACTAGTTGCATTACCTCAGAAGGATTCTCGTACGGTTGCAGATGCGTTCTTGCGTAGGTTCGTTACTGTATTCGGACCTCCTAAAGTTTTAGTCTCTGACCGGGGTCAAAAATTCAATGGGAATATATTTAGGGAAGTTTGTAAGATTTTAGAGACAACTTCGGCTTTTACAACAGCCTACCATCCACAAGCAAACGGAATGACTGAACGGACTAATCGTTCAGTCAAGGATATGCTTGCAATCCTTGCTGAACATGACGCGAACTCTTGGGATGAACACCTACCCTATGTTCAATTAGCCTTGAATACTGCCATCCACCAATCGACTAACACCCATCCCCTTCATTTGTTTACTGGTAATTCATGCAATTTCCCCTCAGGTCTGCTTAACAGACATAATGTTGCATACAGGGAGGACTATCCTTCAGAGGTCCTTGGAAAAATGAGAAATGCATGGAATGTTGCAGATGAAGCGTCCAAGAAGGCATGGAATCGGTATGCTCATTTTTATGACAAGAAAGTGCGCCCTATTGAGTTGAAGGAAGGAAGCCTCGTATTGAGAGTGAATGAGGCTGCGCCCGCCAATCAGAGTAGGAAACTAGCTCCGAGGTGGCGAGGTCCGTATAGAGTAGTTAAAAGGGCGGGGCCGGTTAATCTTGTTATAAAAGGAGTATTCGAGGACCAGGTGGAAAGGACAATTCATGTAAATAAATTGAAACAATATCATGCTAGAGAGGAATTAGAACTGCCTTCAGCGGGTCTAGTTCCTGACTCAGCAGTGCTGACTCATGGCTTCACCGACGAGTCAGAGGATGAGGATGACCCTCTGTCATCGCTCGTCAGTAGTCAGGTGCAGTCTCGCCACCCCATGGTGACGAGATCTTGCGCTATACAGTAAAGTAACTTCCTTGGTTAGTATACTTTAGTATTCATTAGATTTTCCTGTAGAGGCAGTGAGATGAACTATTACTGTACTTGACTCGGGTAGCAGCTTTTACCGTGCTCTAGGGTTCCACCTCCACCAAACCCAGAGTATATCTATGCTTCCACTGTGTTGTGTCTGTTCCCAGGTCTGATTGGTACACCGACCCAGTTGTTCCAGCCACACGTGAACCCTTGTCTGTAAAGACCGAGGGGGGAGGCACGTTACACAAAGCCCTCCCCTCCACCAGACCCAGTAACCCATACATCAGTTACTTTGGGGATGAGTGACTATCCAAGAGTCACCCGGCCGACGCCTCACGTCACTAAACGAGGTTGTCAGGGCCAGATTGAATGATTGACGAAAATTAAGCCACCCAAAAGGTGGCACGGGCATGAATAACCCGTAAGTGGTGGCCCTTTTGAGCCATCACCAGTATCAATAGATGTCAGGGCCAGCGAGCTGTCCACATATAGCAGTCGCTGGAGGTGCCATACAACGTCGGGGTAGCTGTCTCGCGATCACCACTACCCACCTGCTGCGTCATCAAGACTGCAGCCATTCCAGCAGTGTTGGAGGAGACGTCAAAAAATGGAAAGCACGTAGCAGTACTCAAGAATTTCGCCGGAAGATTAATGATTACGTCATCTGAAGCAACAGGAACGTGGAACTAAGGTGGTCACAGGTGGAAGGCACGGTCTCCCTACAGAGTTCGGGGACTCGCCATAGAAGGTCGCAAAATTGTCTCCTTTGGCCTAAAGTCGGCGGTACGAGGGTATACACAGTTGGTGTTTACGGCCTAGTAACTTGGTGACATCAAGAAATGCCTGAGATGACGTGAGCAATGATGGAAGACGGGATTCACCTGTTCTGCAAACAAGCAACCCGCCTCGACCCTCTGACACCACTCCTGTTACGAGACACCGTTGGTACATCCAGTCCTGCTCTGCTGTGGTCATCTGCGCCGTCAAGTTTAACATCAAGATTGCCGTGTGAACTGTGATTGATATGAAGGCGTGTGGACTGTCGGGAGCAAGATCAATGGCCGAAGTAACAGTATTCTACAGCTGTCACTTGGCACTCTGCTCTACTACACTCTGTCATCATTCAAGAGTACCGGATGGGAGTACAAAAGGACCAGGTATCGACGTCGACACATGGGAGAAGCAAGATCGACAACATCATCGTCAGCGACTACATTCAACATCCATCAGCATCGATTTTTTTTACTCACTATAAACATTTGGTACAAAAGACAAAGTTGGCTCTGAACATCTGTATAAGAACACTGTTTCCCAAAAACGGTGGGTTTTCTGAGTGGAAGAGAACGTATGTCTGGAAGTTGACTTTAACCGCCCCAAGCTGCGCGCGCATTGACCCGAGGTTATATAAACCGGGACGGAGACGGCGTGGGCCCTCTTCCCAAGCCAGCAGCTGCTCTTACATAACGACTCACTGCTGCTCAGCGAGTCGTAAACACAGAAGTTTAGCCCGCTCAACTGTTCTCCCAGCATGGACCCTACACCAGTTCCTCTCGACAACGACTTGGAGCGACCCGTCAGGGGCGTACTGCCTCTCAACATTTAAGGTAGTGTTTGTGTTGTTGGCGCGGCGGACCAGTGTTTGTCTCTGTGTTGGTGCGCGCGCCCTGAAGCACGCCTGTTGGTTCAGCCTTGGTGAACAAATGCAGGTGCAGTGGTCCTAGAGGGGGAGGTGACCCTCGGTGTTATGGGGCACTGGTTTTTCTCCAGTAGGTGGCTGTTATTTGAAGCACACTCGGGAGGAGGCCTGTCCACCACCCCCACCCCCACCCTCACCTTCCCCATCTGCTCAGCCCTGTACCTTAAGCTCCCTCACCCAGTCGACGTGAGGTATGCTGTTGAGCGACTTCTGTTATGCTGTTATTTATTATTTACGTTCTTTATACCAGTGCTTCTTTACAGTCTGACTGTTAGTCAGGGTGGGTTTCCTCACGCTACAATATTTACTGTAATTTTACCTTTGCTTTCGCCCCTAGCTTTAATTTTTCATGGACTTGTATTTTTCATAAGTTTCCTTAATTTATTAATGATTTTAATGGTGTCAAGCTGCATGTTTCTTTTGCAGGCTTTACATTCAGGTTTGTTTTAACTTTTGCTTATTGCCTATAAGTTATTAGGTAAAGTCAGCTAGGTTAGGCTAGCTGCCGAGTCACAGGCCTCTGGCCACTAGCTTTAAGTTTTAATGGTCTAGTATTTTCCATAAGTTTCCTTAACTTATTAATGAATTTAATGCAGTGTCAAGCTCCATGTTTCTTTTGCAGGTTGTACATTTAGGTTTATTTAACTTTTGCTTATTGCCTTTAAGTTATTAGGGAAAGTCAGCTAGGTTAGGCTAGCTGCTGTGTCACAGGCCTCTGGCCCCTAGCTTTGTTTCATGGACTTGTTTTCCCACAAGTTTCCTTAATTTACTACTGAAATTTATGCAGTGTTAAGCTGCATGTTTCTTTAGCTGGTTTTACATTTAGGTTTGTTTTAACTTTTGGTCATTGCCTATAAGTTAGTAGGTAAAGTTAGTTAGGTTATAATATAACCTAGTATAATATAGTATAACCTAGTATAACCTAATATAACCTATTCTCAACTCAATCAACAAGAAACATGAATATGAAAAGAAAGTTAGGATTGGCCTAGTTTCAAAGGAAGTAGCTAAAAGGTACTCATCAATGCTTACCAGTATCATAAGAAAGGCAAAACTTGCATATTATGTGAATAGATTCAATGAAGCAAAAGGCAACATGAAAAACACTTGGAAAACTATCTCTAGTATCCTAGGAACTAAACAACACTCACATAACCAAATAAAACTCTACAAGGATGGGGATATACCGTCAACTGATTTAGAAATGGCAAATGAATTTAATAGTTTCTTTTCATCGGTTGGTGCTAATCTTGCCAGTAAAATCCCACTGACTCAGACACATATTAACACATATCTCTCAGGCAGCTATCCAAACTCTCTTCTCCTTTCACCAATCAGCCCGGCAGATGTTGTGTCCATCATACACTCTCTAAAAACCAAGGCAGGGAACACCAGTGAAACTCCGTCCATTGTGTACAAGAGAGCCTCCCATGCCCTTGCCCCACCCATAGCACTACTGTTCAACAAATCTATAGAGTGTCACACCTTCCCTGATATCCTCAAAAAAGCAAGAGTAACGCCAGTCCATAAAGGAGGCAATCCGGCGGACATAAACAATTATAGACCAATATCAAATCTACCCATTCTATCAAAAATATTTGAAAAAATTATTTACAAACAGCTCTATTCCTACCTCGTAAAATTCGACATACTCAGCCCCTGCCAGTTTGGCTTCCGGTCCCAAAAGAGCACCAACGATGCAATCATTAGTCTCCTTGACGTTATCTACTCAGCCCTTGACAAAAATGAGTTTCCGATTGGACTCTTCATTGACCTAAGAAAAGCCTTTGATACTGTTAATCACAACTACCTCTTACCTAAACTCCAGCATTATGGAATCCGAGGCCTTGCCCTTGACTACATCCGATCCTATCTTAGTGACAGACACCAATATGTAACCATCAATGATACAACTTCGTCCACTCTACCAATTACCGTTGGAGTGCCACAGGGCAGCATCTTAGGACCTCTTCTATTTCTTATATATATAAACGATCTGCCTAATGTCTCTAATATTCTCAAACCTATACTGTTTGCTGACGATACTACTCTTATCTATTCAAACCTCAACCCACATACACTAAATAATGTTGTGAATAATGAATTAAAAAAAGTCCACTTATGGATGTCAACGAACAAACTAACATTAAACATCGAAAAGACTTACTACATCTTATTTGGAAGCAAATCATCAAATGCAATTCAGCTACAGATAGACAACATTAACATCAGTAATAAAGATGATGGCAAGTTTCTTGGCCTATTCCTAGACAAGAGACTCAACTTCAGCACCCACATTCAACACATAACTAAGAAAGTCTCTAAGACAGTTGGTATACTCTCCAAAATCAGATATTATGTTCCTAACTCTGCTCTCCTCTCACTATATTATGCACTAATTTACCCCTATCTTAATTATGGTATCTGTGCATGGGGGTCTACCACTGCAAACCACCTTAAGCCCATCATCACACAGCAAAAATCTGCTATCAGAATGATAACTAACTCAGCTTTCAGACAACACTCAGCTCCCTTGTTTAAATCCCTAAACTTGCTAAATATTAACTCCCTCCACACATTCTCTTGTGTCAACTACATTTACAAAACCCTGTTCTTAAATGCAAACCATGCTCTGAAACTCTCCCTGGACAGATGTAATAGGACCCATTATCACCACACCAGAAATAAATATCTCTTTGATATCCCCAGGGTCAAACTTAATCTGTGTAAACACTCTATGCAAATTAAGGGACCTAGTTTATGGAACTCACTCCCTAGTGAATTGAAAAACTGTAAAACTTTTGCCTTATTTAAAAGCAAAACCAAAAAGAACCTAACTTCATCTTCTTAGTTTCCTACACTGAGCTTTAAATTTGCTCTGTACCTAGTGTTACCCAATCTCCTAATTTTTATGTAATTTCAAACAACCTTATCATTGTGTTCATTGCTGTCTTCTTTTATGTGCTAGCCATATGCTGTATTGTGACTACCAATTTTTGTCAACTACCATTCAAGCTGTCATTGCAACCAATCTTATATTGTTTCTGCTGTATTATGCCTACCAATTTTGTTGTCACCTACCATTCAAGCTGTCATTGCAATCAATCTTGGCTACCTATGTGCTTTAATATACTGTACCTACAATTTTCTCTCATCTTTTTTTCATTTCATGTAATCTGTTATCATTTTTTGTCTATAATTTTGCAAGTATTTACCTCCTTAAAATTTTCTTAGATTAAGGACCTGCCCGAAACGCTGCGCGTGCTAGTGGCTTTACAAGACTGTAATTACCATATTTGTATCCTCACATTCCTTATGCACATTCTTGTATATGCATAAATAAATAAATAAATAAATAAATAAATAAATAATATATAATAATAATAATAATAATTTTTATTTAGGCAAAGGTACATACATAAAGAGATTTTACAAAGTTTGTTGGCTTTATAGATAAGAGCTAGTACATACAATGCCTAAAGCCACTATTACGCAAAGCGTTTCGGGCAGGAAAAAACACTACTGACTAAAGCTTAAAACTAATGGGTAAAAAGAAAAAAATACGTTGAGTACAAATAAAAATAGAGGTAAAAGAGGGGGGAACATTGTTGAAAAACAGCACAAATACAATTACAAATTATTACAGAAAATTACATTAAAACAGCGTTGATTTGAAAAAAAAAAAAAAAAAAAAAACATACATGGGTTGACAATAGAGAGGTAAGGTAGGTTACAGGGAATTTATTAGGTATAGCTTCGTTTTTAACTTAAACTGGTTGAGAGAGGTACTGTCTTTAACATGGTTGGGAAGGTCATTCCACATTCTGGGCCCCTTGATTTGTAGAGCATTTCTGGTTTGATTAAGTCGTACTCTAGGAATATCAAAACTGTATTTATTTCTGGTGTGGTGCTCATGGGTTCTGTTACAACCTTCAATGAAGCTTTTGAGATCAGGATTGGCATTACAATTTAGCGTTTTGTATATGTATAGTACACATGAGAGAATGTGCAGTGACTTAATGTCTAACATATTCAGGGATTTGAATAGGGGTACCGAGTGATGTCTGGGGCCAGAATTGGATATTGTCCTAATAGCAGCTTTGTGTTGAGTAATTAGAGGATGTAAGTGATTTTGGGTAGTAGAGCCCCAAGCACAAATACCATAGTTGAGATATGGATAGATAAGGGAGTAATAGAGAGTCACCAGGGCAGGGCGTGGTACATAATATCTGATCTTAGAAAGAATGCCCACAGTTTTTGAAACTTTTTTAGATATGTTTAGAATGTGTCCCTGGAAATTCAGCTTGTGGTCAATGAGAATGCCAAGGAATTTGCCATCTAATTTGTTACCAAGCCAAGTCTGACCAAGTCAAAGTCTGGTGCAGACAAAACAAACAAACAAAACAAAACCAAGTCAAAAGACAAAAGACAAAAGCCAAGACAAAACCAAGTCTGGTGCCCTTGAGGAGATACCAACTTTAATCTACAAAAAAGCCTCCAGATCTTTAGCCCCTGCTATTGCTTTGCTCTTCAACAAGTCATTTGAACTCCAAACCTTTCCAAATATTCTAAAAAAAGCGAGAGTAACGCCTGTCCACAAATGTGGTGATCTCACAGATGTTAACAACTACAGACCTATATCAATCCTGCCAAACTTGTCAAAAATTTTTGAAAAACTAATCTATAAGCAGCTTTACTCATATCTAGCCAAACTCAATATACTTAGCCCTTGCCAATATGGCTTCAGGCCCAAAAAAAGCACTAACGATGCACTTATTAGTATGCTTAACTCGATTCATACAGCTCTTGATCAAAATGAGTTCCCTGTTGGGTTATTTGTCGACCTGCGTAAAGCTTTCGATACTGTCAACCGCCAAAACCTTCTTCTTAAATTACATCATTATGGTGTCAGAGGACACTCCCTACGATACCTCAAATCCTACCTTACTGACAGGCTCCAATGTGTTTCTGTGAACAATACAATTTCTCCCACACTACCCATCAACATTGGTGTTCCCCAGGGCAGCATACTTGGCCCTCTCCTCTTTCTCATCTACATTAATGACCTTCCAAATGCCTCCCAACACCTCAAACCAATTCTATTTGCTGATGACACAACCTTCATTTACTCCAGTCCTGATCCCCTTGCTCTAAATGCCACAGTAAATACTGAGCTTAATAAAGTCCATCTGTGGCTAACTGCCAACAAACTCACCCTTAACATTGACAAAACTTTCTATATTCTGTTTGGCAATAAATCCTCTAATCAAATAAATCTCAAAATAAACAATACCCAAATTTGTAACAAATTAGATGGCAAATTCCTTGGCATTCTCATTGACCACAAGCTGAATTTCCAGGGACACATTCTAAACATATCAAAAAAAGTTTCAAAAACTGTGGGCATTCTTTCTAAGATCAGATATTATGTACCACGCCCTGCCCTGGCGACGCTCTATTACTCCCTTATCTATCCATATCTCAACTATGGTATTTGTGCTTGGGGCTCTACTACCCAAAATCACTTACGTCCTCTAATTACTCAACACAAAGCTGCTATTAGGACAATATCCAATTCTGGCCCCAGACATCACTCCGTACCCCTACTCAAATCTCTGAATATGTTAGACATTAAGTCACTGCACATTCTCTCATGTGTATTATACATATATAAAACGCTAAACTATAATGCCAATCCTGATCTCAAAAGCTTCATAGAAGGTTGTAACAGAACCCATGAGCACCACACCAGAAATAAATACAGTTTTGATATTCCTAGAGTACGACTAAATCAAACCAGAAATGCTCTACAAATCAAGGGGCCCAGAATGTGGAATGACCTTCCCAACCATGTTAAAGACTGTACCTCTCTCAACCAGTTTAAGTTAAAAACGAAGCTATACCTAATTGCCTTACCTTAGTGACAGACACCAATATGTAACCATCAATGATACAACTTCTTCCACTCTACCAATTACCGTTGGAGTGCCACAGGGCAGCATCTTAGGACCTCTTCTATTTCTTATATATATAAACGATCTGCCTAATGTCTCTAATATTCTCAAACCTATATTGTTTGCTGACGATACTACCCTTATCTACTCAAACCTCAACCCACATACACTAAATAATGTTGTGAATAATGAATTAAAAAAAGTCCACTTATGGATGTCAACGAACAAACTAACATTAAACATCGAAAAGACTTACTACATCTTATTTGGAAGCAAATCATCAAATGCAATTCAGCTACAGATAGACAACATTAACATCAGTAATAAAAATGATGGCAAGTTTCTTGGCCTATTCCTAGACAAGAGACTCAACTTCAGCACCCACATTCAACACATAACTAAGAAAGTCTCTAAGACAGTTGGTATACTCTCCAAAATCAGATATTATGTTCCTAACTCTGCTCTCCTCTCACTATATTATGCACTAATCTACCCCTATCTTAATTATGGTATCTGTGCATGGGGGTCTACCACTGCAAACCACCTTAAGCCCATCATCACACAGCAAAAATCTGCTATCAGAATAATAACTAACTCTGCTTTCAGACAACACTCAGCTCCCTTGCTAAATATTAACTCCCTCCACACATTCTCTTGTGTCAACTACATTTACAAAACCCTGTTCTTAAATGCAAACCATGCTCTGAAACTCTCCCTGGACAGATGTAATAGGACCCATTATCACCACACCAGAAATAAATATCTCTTTGATATCCCCAGGGTCAAACTTAATCTGTGTAAACACTCTATGCAAATTAAGGGACCTAGTCTATGGAACTCACTCCCTAGTGAATTGAAAAACTGTAAAACTTTTGCCTTATTTAAAAGCAAAACCAAAAAGTACCTAACTTCATCTATTTAGTTTCCTACACTGAGCTTTAAATTTGCTCTGTACCTAGTGTTACCCAATCTCCTAATTTTTATGTAATATCAAACAACCTTATCATTGTGTTCATTGCTGTCTTCTTTTATGTGCTAGCCATATGCTGTATTGTGACTACCAATTTTTGTCAACTACCATTCAGGCTGTCATTGCAATCAATCATATATTGTTTCTGCTGTATTGTGCCTACCAATTTGTTGTCAACTACCATTTTAAGCTGTCATTGCAATCAATCATAGCTACCTATGTGCTTTAATATACTGTACCTATAATTTTCTCTCATCTTCTTTTTTTTTCATTCCATGTAATCTGTTTTCATTTTTTTGTCTATAAACTTTGCAAGTATTTACCTCCTTAAAATTTTCTTAGATTAAGGACCTGCCCGAAACGCTGCGCGTGCTAGTGGCTTTACAAGGCTGTAATTACCATATTTGTATCCTCACATTCCTTATGTACATTCTTGTATATGCATAAATAAGTAAATAAATAAATAAATAATAAATTCCATGTAACCCACCTTACCCCCCTGTTGTCAACCCATGTATATTTTTTGTTTTTTTGTTGTTCAAATCAACGCTGTTTGAATGTAATTTTCTGTAATAATTTGTAATTGTATTTGTGCTGCTTTTTCAACAATGTTCCCCCCTCTTTTACCTCTATTTTTTATATGTACTCATCACATCTTTTCTTTTTACCCATTAGTTTTAAGCTGTAGTCATTAATGTTTTTCCTGCCCGAAACGCTTTGCGTAATAGTGGCTTTAGGCATTGTATGTACTAGCTCTATCTATAAAGCCAACAAACTTTGTAAATCTCTTTATGTATGTACCTTACCTAAATAAAGATTATTATTATTATTATTATTATTATTATTATTATTATTATTATTACAAATTTGGGTATTGTTTATTTTGAGATTTATTTGATTAGAGGATTTATTGCCAAACAGAATATAGAAAGTTTTGTCAATGTTAAGGGTGAGTTTGTTGGCAGTTAGCCACAGATGGACTTTATTTAGCTCAGTATTTACTGTGGCATTTAGAGCAAGGGGATCAGGACTGGAGTAAATGAAGGTTGTGTCGTCAGCAAATAGGATTGGTTTGAGGTGTTGGGAGGCATTTGGAAGGTCATTAATGTAGATGAGAAAGAGGAGAGGGCCAAGTATGCTGCCCTGGGGAACACCAATGTTGATGGGTAGGGTGGGAGAAATTGTATTATTCACAGAAACACATTGGAGCCTGTCAGTAAGGTAGGATTTGAGGTATTGTAGGGAGTGTCCTCTGACACCATAATGATGTAATTTAAGAAGAAGGTTTTGGTGGTTGACAGTATCGAAAGCTTTACGCAGGTCCACAAATAACCCAACAGGGAACTCATTTTTATCAAGAGCTGTATGAATCGAGTTAAGCATACTAATAAGTGCATCGTTAGTGCTTTTTTTGGGCCTGAAGCCATATTGGCAAGGGCTAAGTATATTGAGTTTGGCTAGATATGAGTAAAGCTGCTTATGGATTAGTTTTTCAAAAATTTTTGACAAGTTTGGCAGGATTGATATAGGTCTGTAGTTGTTAACATCTGTGAGATCACCACATTTGTGGACAGGCGTTACTCTCGCTTTTTTTTAGAATATCTGGAAAGGTTTGGAGTTCAAGTGACTTGTTGAAGAGCAAAGCAATAGCAGGGGCTAAAGATCTGGAGGCTTTTTTGTAAATTAAAGTTGGTATCTCCTCAAGGGCACCAGACTTGGTTTTAAGGGAAAGGATTATCTCATTGACGTCAATGGAATTAATAGGCTTTAGGTACAGAGACTGGGGATAGTTCCCTGTAAGATAGTCCTTAATGTCAGTACTGGAAGATGGAATATCATTAGCAAGGGATGAACCAATGGAAGAGAAGAACCTATTGAACTTGATAGCAGAATCAGAGGCTGAAAGCTGACCATCGTTATTAGACAGGAGAGTCGGTTTGTTATTTAAAGACTTCTTTGATCCCAATATTTTTTTTTTTTTTTTTTTTTTTTTGAGATATATACAAGAGTTGTTACATTCTTGTACAGCCACTAGTACGCGTAGCGTTTCGGGCAAGTCCTTAATCCTATGGTCCCTGGAATACGATCCCCTGCCGCGAAGAATCGTTTTTTCATCCAAGTACACATTTTACTGTTGCGTTAAACAGAGGCTACAGTTAAGGAATTGCGCCCAGTAAATCCTCCCCGGCCAGGATACGAACCCATGACATAGCGCTCGCGGAACGCCAGGCGAGTGTTTTACCACTACACCACGGAGACTGTTTAACAATTTGTGAAATTGTTCTCCATGTTTGTTTAATGTTGCTCTTTATTTGGGTAAATTTATCTTCGTAGTATTTAAATTTGGCTCGTCTAATTATCTTAGATAGCAATAATGAGTAATTCTTTGAGAATTCTTTGGAGACAATCCCTAACCTATACTTTTTCTCAAGGTCATGTTTTTTATTAATAGATTTAAGTATTCCCTTTGTAAGCCAGGGATTGTTAAGCCTTTTGGTTGTGACTTGTTTTGTAAGCATAGGACAGTGGGTATTATAAAGGCTAAGAGTTTTTTGAAGAAAAGATTGAACTGCTAGGTTGATGTCCTCTATGTTACCTAACTCGGACTCCCAGTTGACATTATCAGTAGCAGTTATAAAATTGTCTATAGCAGTTTCATTGTGTAGTCTAAAACGTATCTCTCTTGACTCAAGAGGTGGTTTGCTAATGTTAGTTAAGAGAAATGTGGGGTAATGGTCTGTAGTGCTATCGGTGATTATACCTGAAGTAAGCGGAGAAGTTATATTTGTCCAGATGTGATCTAGAGTCGTGGCAGTGCTATCAGTGATTCTAGTAGGTCTAGTGATTAAGGGTATGAGGAAGCAGGAATTCATACAGTTGAGGAAGCTAACAGCAGTAGGGTGTTCTGGCTCGCAGAGGTCAATATTAAAGTCCCCTGCGATAATTAGGTGGTTTTTGTTCAGTCTGTTATCAAGTATTAGATTTCTAAGGTTTGAGTTGAATTCGGACACATCAGTGTTAGGAATTCTATAAACTGCACCCACAGACAGGATAGACTCGGCACCCTTGACTCTGAAGCTGGCGAAGATATACTCCCCATAGCAGTCTCTAGTTCTAATTTCTTTTAAGCATGTTAGTTCTTGGTGGTAGTAAAGAGCAGTGCCACCACCTCTCTGAAGTTGACGACAGTTGTGGATTGCTGAGTAGTTAGGCGTGTTAAAGAGTTGAGTAGTATCATCTTTCAACCATGTTTCAGTAAGTATAATAAAAGATAAATTGTTGTCAATAGCTTTAATCAAGGCACTAACATCATCGAAGTGTTTGCCTAGGGATCTAACGTTCAAATTGATTACAGAGATATTGTGACTATGAGTTAATACATTGTTTACATCATGTGCTGCAAAATATCTGCAATTTAGATCATTAAAGTGATTATTGTCATAGATAGTGGATAAGAGGTTAAGTTCTGGGTCTATACTTGACTGCATAAAAAAAGCTGATTGCCGGAAAAACAAGAAAAACAAAACGAAATAAATGTACACAATACTGTACCAAACAAACACAAAAGGGGCTTACAGGGGTACAATGGAGTAAGGGAGTATGGCTAGGCTAGGAAACCTAGGTAATGAATGAGATTAAAGAAAAAAACATATAAACATGGACTATACAAAACACAAGATATAGATATACAAAACAAAAATATAAACAAGACTAAGCAATACAAAAAAATTGAGCAAAAATTAAAAATGAGGTAGATTGCTTACAGGTACTCTCAGGTACACTGTAAGGAACAATAGACAGAAAATATATATCAATATAGAAAAGAATGTCACAATACAATAAGATAAGCAATTACATGAACAGATGAAAAACAAATCTGCTGTAAAATAGGAAGTAATTATAGCAAAACACAATATAATAATATAACAATACAATAAGAGCTTACAAAGTATTGAGTCTGCTAAATTAGAGAATAATTATGGCAAGACACAACAATAAATGCAAGCAAACAAGGAATTGAAACAATTAGAGGTAGAATTAAGGTCACTAGATAGCCATGGAGGATACACAAGTTTGGCGGAGAGAACAAAAAATCAGTAGAGACTGTCAAGATGAATATATAAAAAAATTTGACAAATGATAATTGTAAAGTAAAATAATCTTAAAGATAATAAATTTTATTAAGCTTAGTTTTAACTTATAATTAGTAAGAACTTAATTAAAAGAACAAAAATGAGATCAATAATTGATTTCAATAAATGACATAGATCAATACAAATAAATTTAAAATATAAATGGAATAGGGTAAGATTAGATTTAAGAGTAAAATTTTACAATGAAACTGAGGTAGATGCTTGCATAAGTGCATGGAGACTTCATGGATTATTTAGGAAATTATATGAATAGGAGAACATCAGGTAAATGGTAAGGCAGAGACAGCACCTTAGACAAAGTTAGATTAAGTTAGGTTAGGCTCAGGCACTGAAAGAGTTATTTTAAGTACTGGCATTGGTCGGGTTCAGGTTTTCAGATATACCACAATTACTTAAGAAGGCCAGGAGTTGTTGGTCACATTTTATTTCATATCTTTTTCCTGTAGCTTCTTTCTTCGCAAAAATCGTACCATTCCTTGTGTACCACTGCTTGATAAGACCAAGGTTTTGTTTGCGAATTTGGCGCAGCCTGTAGAGGAGGGATCCACGCTGCTTAGTAAGACACTCATTTATATAGAGGTTGGTTTTTTGCTGAGCAGCTGTTGGGTTAGGCTAGCTGGTTAGGCTAGCTGCGGTGTCACAGGCCCCTGGCCCCTAGCTTTGTTTTCATGGATTTGTTTTTCCATAAGTTTCCTTAATTTATTATTGAAATTTATGCAGTGTCAAGCTGCGTGTTTTCTTTAGCTGGTTTTACATTTGTTTGTTTAACTTTTGCTATTGCCTTTAAGTTATTAGGTAAAGTTAGCTAGGTTAGGCTAGCTGCAGTGTCCCGGCCTCTGGCCCCTCGCTTTGTTTTTATGGATTTGTTTTCCATAAGTTTCCTCAATTTACAGTATTAATGAATTTTATGCGGTGTCAAGCTGCGTGTTTCTTTGCTGGTTTTACATTTATGTTTGTTTAACCTCTGCTTTGCCTTTATGTGGTTATGTAAAGTCAGCTAGGATGTGTTAGTTGTAGGCGTCTCCAGACGTCTCGTCGGGCCGGTTTAGCCTGCACGTTCGTCCCAAGATGTTCTCGCCTGGCCGGTTTAGCCCGCACGTTTGTCCCAGACGTTGTCGTATGTCCGGTGTAGCCCGGTACATTTGTTCCCAGACATTTCGTACGGCTGGTATAGCCGGCACGTGCGTACCCAGACGTTTTCGTCTGGCCGGTGTAGCCCGGTACATTTGTTCCCAGACGTTTCGTCCGGCTGGTATAGCTGGCACATTCGTACCCAGACGTTTTCGTCTGGCCGGTGTAGCCTGGTACATTTGTTCCCAGACGTTTCGTCCGGCTGGTATAGCCAGCACGTTCGTACCCAGACGTTTTCGTCTGGCCGGTGTAGCCCGGTACATTTGTTCCCAGACGTTTCGTCCGGCTAGTATAGCCGGCACGTTCGTACCCAGACGTTTTCGTCTGGCCGGTGTAGCCCGGTATATTTGCTCCCAGACGTTTCGTCCGGCTGGTATAGCCGGCACGTTCGTACCCAGACGTTTTCGTCTGGCCGGTGTAGCCCGGTACGTCAATTCCACCACGTTTTGTTCGAACGCTGTAGCACAGTACTCCCGTGTTTTTTCCTTGGTCGCGTGTACCAGATGTTGGTCTGCCTGGAGTGCCCGGTTACGCGGGCCCCTTCCCCATCCCAAGTTTTCAGCGTCCAGCCTAATGCCTGGCCGTGTGGTCTGCCGCTTGAGCGACTTCAAATCAAATCAAATGTTTATTTAGGTAAGGTCCATATATACAAGAGATTTTACAACGAGTGATGGATTTAATTCTAATTATTGCGGTCATTTATTACTTAATTCTGTTCAATTTTATTACATTCCTTTATTTTAGACTTTCAGCTTGATTAGTTTCATTACACGGCAAATTTAGGAAATTTATAGCATTGCTTACACCTCTTGCCTTAAAAAAAAAAAAAAAAAAAAAAAAAAAAAAAAAAAAAAAAAAAAAAAAAATATATATATATATATATTCGTAAAAGAATTCGTATTTTCATGTCAATTTAGTGAACGGGAGCCCGCTCCTGTTTTGGTTTTGGTGATTTACGTTCCTCCATCATTAACTAAACGCTTACTTAAATAACTTGTTATATCTTTAGTCTCCCAGTCATGACGTGTATTAAGACTAAAGTTTTCCTCAATTTAGCATTGAGCAAGCCTCTGACTTTAGATTATTCCTGCACTTGTTTTATGAGTCAATTCCCTCAGCAATTTGTTACTGCAATTTATGCATTGCGTTTGCTCCACGTTTTATTTAACTTTTCTGCCGCGATTATGTTTGTGTAACTGCCGCTTTTGTCATTGAGTTTAAGTTAAGTCAGCTAGGATGAGCTAGTTAGGTTATACTATGGTGTCTTTCAGTCACGACGTGTATTAAAAACTTTCAGTTTATTCCTCAATTTAGTCGGAAGGTACTGCGACTTCCCAGCCGACGTCCTTCCTGTGACGAGTTAAGCCGGCGATGTTTTCAGTTTTATATTTATTTGGTCATATAAATAGGCGGCCTCCCAGGCCGCTGGTTTATCCAGACGTGTTGTCTGCCCGGTGTAGCCCGGATGTCACAGCGGCCTCCTATAGGCCGCTGGTCGCGAAGTTCCAGCTGACGTGTCTTTTTTCACTCCTTTTCGTTATTGTATTTGGTTGTATTTACCTCGGCTCAGTGTTAATCCCGTTTCTCTAACGAGTTATAGTCCAGCTTTATTTTGAGCATACTTTGTTTTGCAATTTATAATTATTTATAATTAATTATAGTTATAATTGGTTTATAATTTTATTATTTACACCATTTTATTTAAGATTATTCATGTAATATAATTTATTACATTGTTAGGCTTTTACAACGACGTCGTCCCAGCTGGTGTTGTTCCTGCAGAGGATGGGCCAGCTGGTGGCTCGGCCGTAGCTGTTGCAGCGGGCGCCCTCACAGACTCGGCTAGTTTCAGCAGACGATGTTACAGCTGCTAACGCCCCAGTTCCATCTTAGGCTTCCCGGCAGCCGATGCTTCAGTCAGGAACCTCCAGCTGAAGCGTTCCAACCGACGTTGCGCCCAGCAATTTATCACTCTTTTCAGTTTTGTAATTCTCGCTTTCCCAGCTTCATGAATTGTTCCCGTTATTTTCTAGGACAGTTATATTCCAGTCTTTAGCCTAAATTGTCTTGCAGCTGGCCCTCTACTTACCACTAACGTCTTCCCTGGTGGCCAGTTGCTGTTATTTTCCTCCCTTTATCAGATGTTGATGCTCCAGCTGTCGATGACCAGCTGCAGGTGCCCAGCCCCGATGTTCCAGCCGCGGACGGCAGGATTTTGCAGTTCAACATTCGGCAACGGTCGTTAAGTTAATCCATTATTTTGCACAATTTTGTCTATTGGTGTTTGTGTTTTACACGCTACGTTAATGTGGGTTTAAGGTCCAGGTACTACCCACGTGCATAATTCTTTAACTTATAAAACCCGTGCTTATTGTATTGGAGTTATTAACTAAGCCAGCTAGGTTGTGCTAGTTGCCGTGTCACAGGCCTCTTGCCTCTTGCTTCAGTTTCCCTGGCTTCGCATTTTCCACTTGCCTACTCACTTTCTTCCCGCTCAGGATGCTTCGTCTCGTTACATGAGTCTTTTACTGTGTTTACGTATGTTTGTTTAACTTTTGCTTTGCCTTAAGTTATTAAGTAAAGTCGGTTAGGATGCGCTAGTCGCGGTGTTACGGGCCCTTGTCTCCTGCTTTAAGTTTCTGGCCCTGCTTTCATGTTTAGTTTCCTCTGTAAATTATTACTGTTATTACGGGTAGCCTTGCGGCATATTTGTTGTTTCTCCTGGTTACGTTATGTGGTTTATCATTTACGGCCTAAAGGTTTACATTTACCCTATCACAGTTTAATTCAACTGATGCCCTCCCAACACCAGCTGCAGGTTTTACTTCCCGGTGGAATTTTATGCTAATTCGCTCGACTTTGTTTAACTTGTTAGGTAAGGCCAGCTAGGCTGAGCGAGTGGCTACTCGCCGTCTCGGTTATCTCTACCTTAAGCTTTGACGCCCTGGCGTCGTGCGGTACGCCGTTTTGGTGTTTTATAATTTATATTTGTGAACAATTTTAAAATATATCTTATGATTGCTAGACTTTCAGTTATGAGTTGTATTGCTTCCGCAATTTATAGCACTGCTTTCGCCTCATGCCTAAAAATTTGTTATTGTTGGACTCGCAATTACGATTCGTATTTATTACGGCAAATTTTTCCCGCAATTTACACTTTGCTTAAGTTTCACGTTCAATTTGTTATATTAAGGGACTTTCAATTAGGATTTGTATTAATCTATTGCTTTGCCTCTGTGCCATTAAGTTAATTTCAGCTAGGGTACGCTAGTTGCAGTGCATTCGGGTGGGGTCCCCCCCCCATTTTTTCCTCCGGTTATTTCGTCCTATTACACTCGTTTCCCCCATTATATATTCTAAATATTGTGCATTATATTTGACCACCCATTCTTCATCGCATCGACAGTACATTAAGATACATTTGGAATGCTACAGAGAAGTTTAGCATGGCCTCGCGCACGGTGTCATGCAAAAACTGGCCATTCGGCCTTCCTTTCGGCAAGCACAAGCCAGTCAGTTAGTATGATGTCGGCCAGCAGCAGCCAGCATGCTGTTGGTTTTCCGGTCGCTAACGTTCTTTGGCCATCCGGCCTTCTGGGCTAATTTACTCTTCTTGTTCCTTCGCCATTGTTGTTTCCTACTACGTAATAGTATTCTATTTAATTTAACCTTATCTATCATTAGGTTAGGGGCCCTTACCTCCAACTGCTATTCCTTCCCCTGCGCTCTGCCCGCTTGGCGCACAACGTCGGCTTCTTCTGTTCCCTTTTTTCGCAGCCACGACAAGCCGGAACCCCCCCCCCCCTCCTCACCCTACTGCGGCGAGGAAGAGAACGCGAGCCGGATATTCCTCTTATCACCATTACAACGCACGCAGCGGTGCCGGGTTGCAGCCGCCCAGGGCCTACGTTAATACTATTATCTTCCCTTATTTGCTGGGCTATATGGTAGTATTAATATTATTCCGTATCGTTACTGTCATTCCAGTATTATTTTATTAAAAATATAAATTGTTATTATGGTTTGGCGATGCTTTCTTAATTTCTTCCATTCTGCGGCACTTGCCGTCATCGGTTATTTACGATATTACATTGTATTCTTACATTGTACGATTATTTACGACATTGTATTCTTAATATTATTCCTTATTACAGTTACTGGATGACGGTTCGTCGATTTCACTTTGCTCCTGTTCTAAAAGATGTAGCCAAAGTTCACGGCGCACTAGCTGCGGCTTGCAGACGCTCATTGACAACACAAGACTACACTCAGCGGCCACTTAAGGCAGACTCCTTGGCTTCTATCCAGCCCTATCACCCATCTGGAGGCAGAGATGGGATGGAGACCAAGGGTAATGTTCCCCGCTCACATTCTACATCCGCTTAGGACACAAGCATGTTATAGATTTGGCTTTAAGAATTGGTTCTTATACCATTTTATTGTTTATGTATATATTGCTTTGTTGTATATACCCGTTCTTGGTATATGTATTGTTTATATTCAAGATTTATAGTGTTTCGTATTATCCCTGTTTATAGTTGCTTTGTGCTTCTTTGCTGTTCTCCTACAGGCTTTCTCCCACCTTTGCTCTTAGCAAAGGTACTTCCCCCTTCCGTTTGCTGGAAGATTCTTAGAATTGTTAGCCCCCTTCATTGCTACAGTATAATTATTCGGAAAACTCTTCATTCATCCAGGATTGTTAATTAAGGAATCTCTTAATTCCTGTGCCGGGCTCCCTCCCCCCGTTTTTCGTCTCCGTATTGATTCAGCTAGGGTTTCCCTCTCGTCTGTGCCCTTGCCTGTCACGATAACACTGCATGCCGCTTCTGCCCACCCTTACTGCCTTATATCTTTCAGCCCGGGGGAGGTGATCTACGCGACAAAAAATCGACGCACGCTCCGACTGGACCAGGTATCGCTTACATGGTCAGGAATCAACACTCTTCGGATCCTACAAGCGCAGTGCAGGACGCACGCATACCCTAGCCCAGCGAGCGCCCCCCGGCAAGTTCTACCGGGGGGCGCTCGCTCGCTACCCGGCAAGTTTCCGTGCCCAGTGAACAGGCAACACTTCTTCAGGGCGATTAATTCGCGCCGCCCTCGCAGAGCTAGGCTCGCCTTCAGCCGACCACGCCCTCTTACCTTTAGAATTGACAGGGCCACTCGGCTCTTTTGACGGGCTAGCCATCGGAGTTAACGGCGGGTCCAGCAACCAGCTGGAACACCCAGCTGACTACGTCCGGGACGTTGATGCACTGCCACTCTGAGGCCTCCTTGCGTCCAGCGGGCCTCGCCCTTCGGGGGGGTGGGGGGGTCCGGCCAGCTGGCCTGTGGTGGGGGTGCAGCGCCGGTCCCCAAGTGTCCCGCTGTCCGCAGCTAATCCTTTGCCCAGTCTACGTGCTAGTAAGAGTAAGGAACCCCTTCTCCTTAATCCTTCTCCCGCTGGCCCTCGCGGGATTGGGGGTGCTCCGCTGGAACCCCCAAAGTGATAAGCCTGCAGATAGCTAAGAAATATTCCCATGAATTGTAATTAGTCTAATTAAATTAATGCAACTTTCATTTACTACCTATGGATGTAGTTATTAATTGTAATTGATCTCTACTTTATCATTAAGGATTATTCATTATAATTATTCCTTAATACTTTATTGTTATGCACTAGTCAATAATTATTTATCATTCATCCTAATTAGCTATTTGATTCATTAAAAATAATTGCTTATCATTATACTATTTGTTATTATTATTATTTACTATATAATAATAATTTTATTATTTATTAATTTATTATTTATTAATTTATATAATAAATTAATTTATATATTAATTTATTATATATTAATTTATTATATATTAATTTATTATTTAACATTATAAAATAAACAAGTCCCCAATCTGAGCACGTTTTCTTCCAACCTCAGAAAAAAGAATATCTGGACACTTTTGTTTAAATGTTGAAAAACAGATTTAGAATCACATTACTTTATAAATGTTGGAAAACAGATTTAAAATAATTATTTTGGTATAATGATATGGAAATTTTACTCTATAAATTGGTCAGTAACTAAAATAGAAGCCCCTGTGTAATTGTCTAAGCCCAGAACACACGGTTATGGAAAATTGTGTTTTTTTTTCAGAATGGTTGAACACAGGAGAGGTGGACCAATATACACATTGACACTCTTACAGTGAGTGCGAACACTTGGCTGTACAGTCAGCTGAAACCTGTGATATAGTATAGTAGGATTTTTTTTATATTTCAGATACATGTAATAAAACTAGGTGTGTTCCTTGAGAATGTCATGGTTGACATTGATTGGGGAGTGGATAGTACACGGATGTGAACTTAGTGGTACGCTCAGTGGTACGCTCCCGGATGACTGAAAGTTCAGTCGGTAGATATAACTTTTATGTTTTAGCACGGTGTGTCCGGCTCTAGAGGACACATGAGGTTGGCTAGTGAAGAGCCAAGAGATTTTAATAGCTAGTCTTTGCTGTTAGAGTAGGGACAAGTTATTTAGCTTGTTACGGCCCTCTCGGGACGCAACGGGGTTCTCACTCTGATGTCGTTAGAGGAAGATATATATATCCGACCCCAAGCCAGTAGAGGCTTTCAAGGAATGCGATCCGTGACGCAAGTAACTTAAAGGGAGTATGGAAAGAAAGTTAAGAAGCTTAATATTATAATTGACACCATCACCGTTTAATATATATAATAAAGAGTACACAAGGGGGAGGGGTATTAACACTTTACAAAGGGGATCAACACTGTAGTCTTCTGCTGGAGACTATGGATCCTCGAAGCTAGGTGCTGAGTCCGCGGTGCTTTCTTCGTGGCCTCAAGACGTGTCCTCTGAGAACGCCGAGTCTACCCTGGCCACAGGTCAGCCACAACACAGGTCCACTGGGGGCACCGTCGTGGAGGCCGTCAACCACACGTCCAGCAGGTCTGCTGGCAGGTACTGAGCCACCAAGGCTGGTACGGCCACTCCACAAACGATAAAAGGGGTACGCCCTAGACAGGAGTCTCGTGTGATATCACCAATCACCCTCCTGTCCTCAATACCCCAGTGGATTATCGTCTCCAACCGTCGGTCCCGGGTAAATCCTTCCACTGCCACTCCACTGGCAGGCTTAACACACCACAGTGTTCTTCCGGGGGGACGACGTCACAACAGCTGCAGCAAACTTCACAGTATGGAGACTGGCTGCCTCGGGTAGACTGACTCCACCTTCAACACAGTGGTCCCAGGTCGGCTCTGTAAGCAGACACGTCATCAATAACAGAGACACTAAAACACCACACTTACTGCCTCAGATACAAACGCCCGACATATCCACTCCATAGATGGCGCTGTCGTCGGAGCACCACCTCACCAGAGGTCAGGAGCGGCGGTGTTGAGCGCTGAACCAGACTGGAAACTGGTCCTCGAGGCCAGTACACGCTGTCCTCACTAGGTGTCGTCGTTCGTTTGGCGGGGGTTTCGGGAGCTGACCCACAGATGGCGTGTTTGTCACTGCTCCAGGCACGGACGCTGGATCCGGGTTCGTAACATAGCTATATCAGTAAAGGGTAGGATGTATGTTTCCTGATGTTGGAGGATTGCTGTCAGTTGACAGCCGAGACATTGATGTATTTGAACATGTTTATTGTAATGTTGTTGGACAATGATTATCAAATTTTCTTAGGTTAGCTTTTGTTTGTGCATGAGTTTTGAGTTTACTGAGGATTTTGGATACTAAACCTCGTTATTTTGAACAAATTTGCAAGGTTTACTAAGTTGCTTGTGCAGGGGGGGGGGGAGGGTTGTAACAAACTAGTTGTTGTAGGAAGGATCCAGAATGTTCTAGAACCCACGGGTAGGAACCTGACCCCAAGCACATGGTCGAATCCCCGGGAGGGGGGGGGGGGGGGGAATTGGCGGTGAAAATAACTCCCGCCTTTGTTCACAATTTCGTATAATGAATTATTCCACATTATTCAGTAATTTAGAGAGATTAGTCTTCATTCAAATTGTATAATATTCCTGTTTATAGTATCAAGAGTATCCTGATTGTTAGAATAATGAGTTAAGTCACCAACAGTGACGTCACGAGCCAGGACTAGACTTTGCGGCGGAGTGACCTGAGGTCACAGGTCATCAGAGTTTCCACGTCCACTATTTCTCAAAGGTCAAATAGCCATTTTGTAATCGGGAATAGCCCTTCCCTAAGATGCTTGTGTAATTAACTGCAGTTAAAATAATTCAACCAATCTGGGTCAGTCATTGCAACAGAGATGAGTTGTTCAACTTAAGCCTTGCTAGCAACTTAGTAAACTAAGCGGAAGGATACCGATCTGGGCTTCTGGGTAGAGGAGCATGTGGGAAGTACAGTGTGGTTCCAGGAGCGGCCCGGGCAGGTGGCCTCAATCATTGGCCCAAGACCTAGCACAAACATCTAGCTGGTCGCCTCAAGGTAGAGTGCTATAAGAGTTTTGTATAGGGCAGTAGTTCAACTCATTGTCGAGTCATGTAGGAAGTGTTAAGTCAGGGAGTGTTTTGATTTAGATTTTGTTTAGTTTTTGAATAAACCATTTAGCTATTAAATTGTCTTTTTTTATTAATTTCCATTTTATGTAATTTATGTGTATTGTCCCGTACCGCATGGGTAGGCTGAGAGGCCGAGTTAAGTTGGGCGCCGATTCTAACACCGAATCAGAATTCATTATCTCTTTGTTTTTAATTAATTCCACACTAAAACGTAAATCCAATTTCATATGTTACTAGTGGGGATCAAGCCCCGAGGTCTATTGATTAGCATGATCGATCCAGACCTCGGTCATTGCTCAGTGGTAATGGTCTGGTGGTGGCAGCGCAAGGCGATTCTAGAGTTCTGCTAGAAGTCTGTTTCACGTCATAAGGTTGTAGAATCTTAAGTCGGTCAACGGCTTAAGACCACGTGGCGTGGGGTCGGCTCAAGTAAAGCTCTAGGGGTCCCTTGGTATTGAGAAGCGAATAAAAATTAAGAACCGGGTGAAGGTAAAAGTAGATTAAAAGGTAAAGAACAAGACCCGAGTTACAATAGAACTCTCCCGTGTTACAACCTGAACACAGGTGTGCCCACTGACGACGCAATATTGCAAATCAAAAAAAAAAAAATCACAGACTAAATTACACCACAGAGAGTGATTCGTTACGTTATTGTCTATCAAGTGGCACTTGCAACACAGCTATTCAACAGCCCCCTCGCACTGCGGGCTGATTACATAAACTAACTGAACAATGATGGATGCCCACTGATGACACAAGCTTGCAATCAATATTTTCACGGTGAACAGATACTATAATCACAATCTTATGGGTCCTCCAACCCTACAGGAGAGACCCACGTAACTAGACGGGTAGTCCAACAGTGAACCCCCCCCCCCCCTATCACAACCTAATGTGAACACTCTTTGCAACTCCCTGCAAGAAGTTGCACTGTAAACAGTAAACAAAGCCAGGCAAGGTGAGATTCTGAGACACCACTCCAGTAATCCCTAAGTTACTTTACTCTTGTCACCAGACGATAAACAAAAGAAATTGCCTTAATCAATTAAAAAATTGATTATGTGATTAATTACGTTAATTGACTGATCACAGCAGTCAGCAACAAAGTACTACATTAATAACAAACACTTGTCTCTCTTAGACAACAACATGATGGTACTCTACGTTAATCATCAACACTTGTCTTCCTTAACACAAGTCATCTTGTTAACAATAACTCAAAGTCTCTCTTACATTACATCACATAAGAACATAAGAACATAAGAACAAAGGTAACTGCAGAAGGCCTATTGGCCCATACGAGGCAGCTCCTATTCTATAACCACCCAATCCCACTCATATACTTGTCCAACCCGTGCTTGAAACAATCGAGGGACCCCACCTCCACAATGTTACGCGGCAATTGGTTCCACAAATCAACAACCCTGTTACTGAACCAGTATTTTCCCAAGTCTTTCCTAAATCTAAACTTATCCAATTTATATCCATTGTTTCGTGTTCTGTCCTGTGTTGATACTTTTAATACCCTATTAATATCCCCCCGGTTATGTCCATTCATCCACTTGTAAACCTCTATCATGTCACCCCTAACTCTTCGCCTTTCCAGTGAATGCAACTTAAGCTTTGTTAATCTTTCTTCATATGAAAGATTTCTAATTTGGGGAATTAACTTAGTCATCCTACGCTGGACACGTTCAAGTGAATTTATATCCATTCTATAATATGGCGACCAAAACTGAACTGCATAATCTAAATGGGGCCTAACTAGAGCAAGATATAGCTTGAGAACCACACCAGGTGTCTTGTTACTAACGCTGCGATTAATAAATCCAAGTGTCCGATTTGCCTTATTACGAACATTTATGCATTGATCCTTTTGTTTTAAATTCTTACTAATCATAACTCCCAGATCCCTTTCGCAATCCGACTTCGCAATCACAACACCATCTAGCTCGTATCTTGTAACTCTATCATCATTACCTAACCTCAGAACTTTACATTTATCAGCATTAAACTGCATCTGCCAATCCTTTGACCATTTCAAAACCCTATCTAGATCAACTTGAAGTGATAGTGAGTCCTCCTCCGAATTAATTTCCCTACCGATTTTCGTATCATCGGCAAATTTGCAAATGTTGCTACTCAAACCTGAATCTAAATCATTTATATATATTATAAACAACAGAGGTCCCAGGACAGAGCCTTGAGGCACTCCACTTACAACATTTTCCCACTCTGACTTGATTCCATTTATACTAACTCTCTGTTTCCTTTGGTATAGCCATGCCCTAATCCAGCTTAATATAGCACCCCCAATACCATGAGACTCTATTTTTTTAATCAGTCTTTCATGTGGCACTGTATCAAAAGCTTTGCTAAAGTCAAGGTATACAACATCGCAATCCTTACCACTATCAACTGCCTCAACAATGCTAGAATAAAAAGATAACAAATTTGTTAAACATGAACGGCCATTTATAAAACCATGTTGCGACTCAATTATTAATTTATGTTTTTCAAGATGAAGACGAATTTTATTTGCTATTATAGATTCGAGTAACTTTCCCACAATAGACGTTAGGCTAATTGGTCGATAGTTAGACGCAAGTGATCTATCTCCTTTCTTAAAAACTGGTATCACATTAGCAACTTTCCAAAACTCTGGCACTCTGCCTGACTCTATTGATTTATTAAATATGGTTGACAGTGGGTCACAAAGCTCCTCTTTGCATTCTTTAAGCACCCTAGCAAACACTTCATCCGGCCCTGGGGATTTGTTTGGTTTGAGTTTTACTATTTGTTTAAGAACATCCTCCCTGGTAACTGCTAAACTCGTCAACCTGTCCTCGTCCCCACCCACATAGACTTGTTCGGCTGAAGGCATATTGTTAAGTTCCTCTTTAGTAAATACAGATACAAAATATTTATTAAAAATACTACTCATCTCTTCATCACTATCTGTTATTTGACCTGTCTCAGTTTTTAATGGACCTATCCTTTCCCTAGTCTTAGTACGATATAACTGAAAAAACCCTTTAGGATTTGTCTTTGCTTGCCCTGCTATGCGAACTTCATAGTTTCTTTTTGCTTTCCTTATCTCTTTTTTAACATTTCTAACCAGTTGTACGAATTCCTGTTCTAAAGTGACCTCCCCATTTTTAATCCTTTTGTACCAAGCTCTCTTTTTACCTATAAGGTTCTTCAAATTCTTTGTTATCCACTTTGGGTCATTAGTATACGATCTATTCAATTTGTATGGTATACTACGTTCCTGTGCTTTGTTTAGAATATTCTTAAATAAGTTATATATTGAATCCACATCGAAATCCCCATTTAAGTCACCTATCGCTGGGTTCATGTCTCGCTCCAAGACCGGCCCACACCCCATACCCAAGCCTTTCCAATCAATTTGACCCAAAAAATTTCTTAGGCTATTAAAATCAGCTTTTCGAAAATCTGGCACTTTAACAGAATTTTCTCCTACTGGTCTATTCCATTCTATGCTAAATCTGATTTCTTTGTGATCACTGCTCCCTAGCTCACTCCCTATTTCGATGTCATTAATTTGCGTTTCCCTGTTAGTTAACACTAAATCTAAAATATTATTTTCCCGTGTTGGTTCCTTAATGTGTTGCGTAAGAAAGCAATCGTCAATTAATTCTAGAAAATCTTCTGCTTCACTATTCCCTGTTTTGTTCAACCAGTTTATTCCGCTAAAATTAAAGTCACCCATGACATAAATACTGTTAGATCTAGATGCTCTAGATATTTCATCCCATAGATGCTTTGCTTCCATTCTGTCTAAATTTGGTGGCCTATATATTACTCCTATTATAATATTATTAGCTTTTTCGTTTAATTCAATCCAAATAGTTTCTGTGTGTGGCTCAGTTTTGATTCCCTCTTTGAGACTACATTTCAAATTGTCCCTAACATATATGGCTACTCCACCTCCTCGTCTAATATATCTATCTGTGTGAAATAGTTTAAATCCATATATTTGATATTCAGCTAATAGTTCTCTATTTTCTACATTCAAGTTCTCTATTTTCTACATTCACACTTGACTCCTTGCAAGTATTCAGTGAGTAATTCCTAATTAATGTCAAACGGACCACTAATTAAATCCCCATCGAGATACGTTAACTAAGCCTACCACTAACTTGGTAGCTTCTCAACGGTCTATGTCAAAATTTACTTTAATGAGTGTTAATTACCCTAATTAACCCTGAGCAATTAATTAACTGTCACCAGGACCGATAATTAATCATACATAAATACGTCTCACTTCGCACTGCCTAAGCAGGTCTCATCAAACACTGTGAATTCACGGGTGAGGAGTTAATTACTCCACTAATTAACATGAGTGCATCTTAATCCACTGTCCTCAGACAGGGTATGATTAATATAACGAGTTATGGTAGCTCCATGACCTCGCTTTACCGAGTCATCTGAGTCCTCAAGACCCCTGACGTTAATTACTTCACTAATTTACATGAGCCACTAATTGCAATACCCCAGAAAGGTAATTAGTCTCGAGCAAATTACGTTAACACAAATACTGACAGACTCTGACAGTTCCTCCCCACTATGTGAATTCATGATGAGAATGCTAATTACATAATTAGCTAGAGTGGTCAGTTAGTTGTCACACGGTCAATTACTTGCACCGGAAACGTATCTCAACAAGCTCAACACTGTTCTCCTTTAACAGCTCTCTCTCACTCATCAAGAAATGTGCAACCCCTTATAAAGTTAATTCCCATTAATTAACTCACTGAATCCTTAAGCCCTCAACACAACTTAAAGAATACAAAGTAACCCTAGGTTACATAGGTCACACTTACAGTGGCATGTATAACAACATAAATGCACAGCTCACATACGGTTGCAGCTTCTGCAACACATTAATTACTGTACCCACACAGTAATGACACACGGTTAGGCAACAACAAAAGTATACCTACATTACTACCCCCTCGAACCTTGCAACAGTTGCAAGGGACTACTGTGTGCAATCACTACTTCTTCAGCAAGACAATTTACTTTAATATAAAACACCGTCGCTACGCGGCCAGCTGGCACTAATTCTTGTAATTAGGCAATTAACTAATTAATTGCTTGCTCTCATTAAGTACTGAGAATTCCCTTGAATAATCAAAGGGACCCCTTAAATCCTCAACACAGCTCCTAGGGACAGTAATATTACGTATACCTGGTTACAACACTGCCCAAACCTACAACATAATGATGCCGTCAGCATACCCCACATGCTAATGACATCATTAGGCAATCAATCAGCAATCACATCTGCTGACTCACCACACAACTCCGTACATCTATATACATGCAAATGAAACACATGGAAATGGCATTCACTTAATCAATGAAAATTATATCACTAGATCAATTATACATAATTATACAGAGCTCAAGGTATCCACTGACAACCCTGCAACCTCTGCAATGAAATAATTAACATGCGGCAACATGGCATTAATCTAGACTGAACGATTATATAGAATCGGCAGAACTGGATCATTTACATGGTAAATCTCTACACTGACCGGTTACATACTCGAGTCAGTCTACACACAACATATATCTATATACATCTACATGTGTGGTACCGTGTACAACATCCATCTCCAGGTAGATCACAACCAGTCACCTGGAAATCAGTACAGACAGCTGTCTTTCAGCTGCTTCCCTTGCCTGGCAGGCGCTATGGGACAACACAGCTGTTACCGGAATTAACAACAGTCCTGAGACACTGTAACAATTATTTTTTGTACTCACGATTTCCACTCTCATTTCATTCATTTCCCCGGTCATTACCTCACTGGCTGAAGAACACCTAGCTCGCTCTACGTGCGTCGACTAGGTGTGGCCCTAGGGTGTCCAGGGCATGTGGCCAAGCATGGCCCAAGGAGGTGGCCAAGGCATGTGGCCACTGTGTGGCCCTAAGGGGTGGCCACAGGGTAAGCGCGGGGCGTCACAGTGCCCCACCCGGGCTGAGGTGGTGCGGGGCAGCGAGCGGGTGGCCAGGGTGGTGCGGGTGGCCCGGGTGGCATGGGGTGGCGCGCACATGGGGCTTGCCTCAGGCTGGCTGGCTGGCGCCCACAGGCATACACAACGTGGATGGGAGTGCCCCCACATCCACAACATACCAGAGCATGCCTAACTCGTACACCGGGGGTGATAATGCCCGGCGTCACCACATGGACACAGCAAGGTGGAATTCCAAGTCCAACAGGAGCATGTAACATCACCACAATTACACTAGGAGGCCCTGCCCTTATTCCATCACTTGTCCATTAACATAGACAGGATACTCGAACTCGATGAGAGGAACCATCTGATACACCATGAGGCCTGCCTGCTGCCTCTTGGGTGAATACTGTCTCTTAGGTTTTCACTTGTTCCTTTCGTACTCCTTGGCCCCATTTCACGCAAATTGGGCCTCGACACAACCCATGATAACAGGAGTGCCATGCCTTTCTATATTCTGTTTGGCAATAAATCCTCTAATCAAATTAATCTCAAAATAAACAATACCCAAATTTGTAACAAAATAGATAGCAAATTCCTTGGCGTTCTCATTGACCACAAGCTGAATTTCCAGGGACACATTCTAAATATATCAAAAAAAGATTAAAAAACTGTTGGCATTCTTTCTAAGATCAGATATTATATACCCCGCCCTGCCCTGGTGACTCTCTATTACTCCCTCATCTATCCATATCTCAACTATGGTATTTGTGCTTGGGGTTCTACTACCCAAAATCATTTACGTCCTCTAATTACTCAACACAAAGCTGCTATTAGGACAATATCCAACTCTGGTCCCAGACATCACTCGGTACCCCTACTCAAATCTCTGAATATGTTAGATATTAAGTCACTGCACATTCTATCATGTTTATTAACTTAAAATAACTCTTTCAGTGCCTGAGCCTAACCTAACTTAATCTAACTTTGTCTAAGGTGCTGTCTCTGCCTTACCATTTACCTAATGTTCTCTTATTCATATAATTTCCTATATAATCCATCAAGTCTCCATGCACTTATGCAAGCATCTACCTCAGTTTCATTGTAAAATTTTACTCTTAAATCTAATCTTACCCTATTCCATTTATATTTTAAATTTATTTGTATTGATCTATGTCATTTATTGAAATCAATTATTGATCTCATTTTTGTTCTTTTAATTAAGTTCATACTAATTATAAGTTAAAACTAAGCTTAATAAAATTTATTATCTTTAAGATTATTTTACTTTACAATTATCATTTGTCAAATTTTTTTATATATTCATCTTGACAGTCTCTACTGATTTTTTGTTCTCTCCACCAAACTTGTGTATCCTCCATGGCTATCTAGTGACCTTAATTCTACCTCTAATTGTTTCAATTCTTTGTTTACTTGCATTTATTGTTGTGTCTTGCCATAATTATTCTCTAATTTAGCAGACTCAATACTTTGTAAGCTCTTATTGTATTGTTATATTATTATATTGTTGTGTTTTGCTATAATTACTTTCTATTTTACAGCAGATTTGTTTTTTCATCTGTTCATGTAATTGCTTATCTTATTGTGTCGTGACATTCTTTTCTATATTGATATATATTATCTGTCTATTGTTACTCACAGTGTACCTGAGAGTACCTGTAAGCAATCTACCTCATTTTTCATTTTTGCTCATTTTTTTTTGTATTGCTTAGTCTTGTTTATATTTTTGTTTTGTATATCTATATCTTGTGTTTTGTATAGTCCATGTTTATATGCTTTTTTCTTTAATCTCATTCATTACCTAGGTTTCCTAGCCTAGCCATACTCCCTTACTCCATTGTACCCCTGTAAGCCCCTTTTGTGTTTGTTTGGTACAGTATTGTGTACATTTTTTTTTTTTCTTGTTTTTCCTGCAATCAGCTTTTTTTATGCAGTCAAGTATAGACCCAGAACTTAACCTCTTATCCACTATCTATGACAATAATCACTTTAATGATCTAAATTGCAGATATTTTGCAGCACATGATGTAAACAATGTATTAACTCATAATCACAATATCTCTGTAATCAATTTGAACGTTAGATCCCTAGGTAAACACTTCGATGATGTTAGTGCCTTGATTGAAGCTATTGACAACAAATTCTCTTTTATTATACTTACTGAAACATGGTTGAAAGAGGATACTACTCAACTCTTTAACATGCCTAACTACTCAGCAATCCACAACTGTCGTCAACTTCAGAGAGGTGGTGGCACTGCTCTTTACTACCACCAAGAACTAACATGCTTAAAAGAAATTAGAACTAGAGACTTCTATGGGGAGTATACCTTCGCCAGCTTCAGAGTCAAGGGTGCCGAGTCTATCCTGTCTGTGGGTGCAGTTTATAGAATTCCTAACACTGATGTGTCCGAATTCAACTCAAACCTTAGTAATCTAATACTTGATAACAGACTGAACAAAAACCACCTAATTATCGCAGGGGACTTTAATATTGACCTCTGCGAGCCAGAACACCCTACTGCTGTTAGCTTCCTCAACTGTATGAATTCCTGCTTCCTCATACCCTTAATCACTAGACCTACTAGAATCACTGATAGCACTGCCACGACTCTAGATCACATCTGGACAAACATAACCTCTCCGCTTACTTCAGGTATAATCACCGATAGCACTACAGACCATTACCCCACATTTCTCTTAACTAACATTAGCAAACCACCTCTTGAGTCAAGAGAGATACGTTTTAGACTACACAATGAAACTGCTATAGACAATTTTATAACTGCTACTGATAATGTCAACTGGGAGTCCGAGTTAGGTAACATAGAGGACATCAACCTAGCAGTTCAATCTTTTCTTCAAAAAACTCTTAGCCTTTATAATACCCACTGTCCTATGCTTACAAAACAAGTCACAACCAAAAGGCTTAACAATCCCTGGCTTACAAAGGGAATACTTAAATCTATTAATAAAAAACATGACCTTGAGAAGAAGTATAGGTTAGGAATTGTCTCCAAAGAATTCTCAAAGAATTACTCATTATTGCTATCTAAGATAATTAGACGAGCCAAAACTAAATACTACGAAGATAAATTTACCCAAATAAAGAGCAACATTAAAAAAACTTGGAGAACAATTTCACAAATATTGGGATCAAAGAAGTCTTTAAATAACAAACCGACTCTCCTGTCTAATAACGATGGTCAGCTTTCAGCCTCTGATTCTGCTATTGAGTTCAATAGGTTCTTCTCTTCCATTGGTTCATCCCTTGCTAATGATATTCCATCTTCCAGTACTGACATTAAGGACTATCTTACAGGGAACTATCCCCAGTCTCTGTACCTAAAGCCTATTAATTCCACTGACGTCAATGAGATAATCCTTTCCCTTAAAACCAAGTCTGGTGCCCTTGAGGAGATACCAACTGTAATCTACAAAAAAGCCACCAGATCTTTAGCCCCTGCTATTGCTTTGCTCTTCAACAAGTCATTTGAACTCCAAACCTTTCCAGATATTCTAAAAAAAGCGAGAGTAACGCCTGTCCACAAATGTGGTGATCTCACAGATGTTAACAACTACAGACCTATATCAATCCTGCCAAACTTGTCAAAAATTTTTGAAAAACTAATCTATAAGCAGCTTTACTCATATCTAGCCAAACTCAATATACTTAGCCCTTGCCAATATGGCTTCAGGCCCAAAAAAAGCACTAACGATGCACTTATTAGTATGCTTAACTCGATTCATACAGCTCTTGATAAAAATGAGTTCCCTGTTGGGTTATTTGTGGACCTGCGTAAAGCTTTCGATACTGTCAACCACCAAAACCTTCTTCTTAAATTACATCATTATGGTGTCAGAGGACACTCCCTACAATACCTCAAATCCTACCATACTGACAGGCTCCAATGTGTTTCTGTGAATAATACAATTTCTCCCACCCTACCCATCAACATTGGTGTTCCCCAGGGCAGCATACTTGGCCCTCTCCTCTTTCTCATCTACATTAATGACCTTCCAAATGCCTCCCAACACCTCAAACCAATTCTATTTGCTGACGACACAACCTTCATTTACTCCAGTCCTGATCCCCTTGCTCTAAATGCCACAGTAAATACTGAGCTAAATAAAGTCCATCTGTGGCTAACTGCCAACAAACTCACCCTTAACATTGACAAAACTTTCTATATTCTGTTTGGCAATAAATCCTCTAATCAAATAAATCTCAAAATAAACGATATCCAAATTTGTAACAAATTAGATGGCAAATTCCTTGGCATTCTCATTGACCACAAGCTGAATTTCCAGGGACACATTCTAAACATATCAAAAAAAGTTTCAAAAACTGTGGGCATTCTTTCTAAGATCAGATATTATGTACCACGCCCTGCCCTGGTGACTCTCTATTACTCCCTTATCTATCCATACCTCAACTATGGTATTTGTGCTTGGGGCTCTACTACCCAAAATCACTTACGTCCTCTAATTACTCAACACAAAGCTGCTATTAGGACAATATCCAATTCTGGCCCCAGACATCACTCGGTACCCCTACTCAAATCTCTGAATATGTTAGACATTAAGTCACTGCACATTCTCTCATGTGTATCTAAGATAATTAGACGAGCCAAAACTAAATACTACGAAGATAAATTTACCCAAATAAAGAGCAACATTAAACAAACATGGAGAACAATTTCACAAATATTGGGATCAAAAAAGTCTATAAATAACAAACCGACTCTCCTGTCTAATAACGATGGTCAGCTTTCAGCCTCTGATTCTGCTATTGAGTTCAATAGGTTCTTCTCTTCCATTGGTTCATCCCTTGCTAATGATATTCCATCTTCCAGTACTGACATTAAGGACTATCTTACAGGGAACTATCCCCAGTCTCTGTACCTAAAGCCTATTAATTCCATTGACGTCAATGAGATAATCCTTTCCCTTAAAACCAAGTCTGGTGCCCTTGAGGAGATACCAACTTTAATCTACAAAAAAGCCTCCAGATCTTTAGCCCCTGCTATTGCTTTGCTCTTCAACAAGTCACTTGAACTCCAAACCTTTCCAGATATTCTAAAAAAAGCGAGAGTAACGCCTGTCCACAAATGTGGTGATCTCACAGATGATAACAACTACAGACCTATATCAATCCTGCCAAACTTGTCAAAAATTTTTCAAAAACTAATCTATAAGCAGCTTTACTCATATCTAGCCAAACTCAATATACTTAGCCCTTGCCAATATGGCTTCAGGCTCCAAAAAAGCACTAACGATGCACTTATTAGTATGCTTAACTCGATTCATACAGCTCTTGATAAAAATGAGTTCCCTGTTGGGTTATTTGTGGACCTGCGTAAAGCTTTCGATACTGTCAACCACCAAAACCTTCTTCTTAAATTACATCATTATGGTGTCAGAGGACACTCCCTACAATACCTCAAATCCTACCTTACTGACAGGCTCCAATGTGTTTCTGTGAATAATACAATTTCGCCCACCCTACCCATCAACATTGGTGTTCCCCAGGGCAGCATACTTGGCCCTCTCCTCTTTCTCATCTACATTAATGACCTTCCAAATGCCTCCCAACACCTCAAACCAATCCTATTTGCTGACGACACAACCTTCATTTACTCCAGTCCTGATCCCCTTGCTCTAAATGCCACAGTAAATACTGAGCTAAATAAAGTCCATGTGTGGCTAACTGCCAACAAACTCGCCCTTAACATTGACAAAACTTTCTATATTCTGTTTGGCAATAAATCCTCTAATCAAATAAATCTCAAAATAAACAATACCCAAATTTGTAACAAATTAGATGGCAAATTCCTTGGCATTCTCATTGACCACAAGCTGAATTTCCAGGGACACATTCTAAACATATCAAAAAAAAGTTTCAAAAACTGTGGGCATTCTTTCTAAGATCAGATATTATGTACCACGCCCTGCCCTGGTGACTCTCTATTACTCCCTTATCTATCCATATCTCAACTATGGTATTTGTGCTTGGGGCTCTACTACCCAAAATCACTTACGTCCTCTATTTACTCAACACAAAGCTGCTATTAGGACAATATCCAATTCTGGCCCCAGACATCACTCGGTACCCCTATTCAAATCCCTGAATATGTTAGACATTAAGTCACTGCACATTCTCTCATGTGTACTATACATATACAAAACGCTAAATTGTAATGCCAATCCTGATCTCAAAAGCTTCATAGAAGGTTGTAACAGAACCCATGAGCACCACACCAGAAATAAATACAGTTTTGATATTCCTAGAGTACGACTTAATCAAACCAGAAATGCTCTACAAATCAAGGGGCCCAGGATGTGGAATGACCTTCCCAACCATGTTAAAGACAGTACCTCTCTCAACCAGTTTAAGTTAAAAACGAAGCTATACCTAATAAATTCCCTGTAACCTACCCTACCTCTCTATTGTCAACCCATGTATGTTTTTTGTTTTTGTTTTTTGTTTTACAATTCAACGCTGTTTTAATGTAATTTTCTGTAATAATTTGTAATTGTATTTTGTGCTGTTTTTTCAACAATGTTCCCCCCTCTTTTACCTCTATTTTTATTTGTACTCAACGCATTTTTTTCTTTTTACCCATTAGTTTTAAGCTTTAGTCAGTAGATTTTTTTCCTGCCCGAAACGCTTTGCGTAATAGTGGCTTTAGGCATTGTATGTACTAGCTCTTATCTATAAAGCCAACAAACTTTGTAAAATCTCTTTATGTATGTACCTTTGCCTAAATAAAAATTATTATTTTTATTATTATTATTATTATTATACATATATAAAACGCTAAACTATAATGCCAATCCTGATCTCAAAAGCTTCATAGAAGGTTGTAACAGAACCCATGAGCACCACACCAGAAATAAATACAGTTTTGATATTCCTAGAGTACGACTTAATCAAACCAGAAATGCTCTACAAATCAAGGGGCCCAGAATACAATACAATACAATACAATTTTATTTAGGTAAGGTACATACATACAATAAATATTTACAAGGATTGTTTAACTTATAGGTATAGCTAGTACATACAATGCCTAAAGCCACTATTACGCAAAGCGTTTCGGGCATGATAAACTTAAATGACAAGCTTAATACTAATTGAGCATAATGAGTAGAATGAAAACAAGAAATGAAAACATAGATGAAAAAGCAGCACAATTCTTGCTGAATTGCTGCTGAAGCACTACCCCTCTGTTGTCAACCCATGTATGTTTTTTGTTTTTGTTTTTTTGTTTTTCAAATCAACGCTGTTTGAATGTAATTTTCTGTAATAATTTGTAATTGTATTTGTGCTGCTTTTTCAACAATGTTCCCCCCTCTTTTACCTCTATTTTTATTTGTCCTCAACACATTTTATTCTTTTTACCCATTAGTTTTAAGCTTTAGTCATTAGTGTTTTTTCCTGCCCGAAACGCTTTGCGTAATAGTGGCTTTAGGCATTGTGTGTACTAGCTCTATCTATAAAGCCAACAAACTTTGTAAAATCTCTTTATGTATGTACCTTTACCTAAATAAAAATTATTATTATTATTATTATACATATATAAAACGCTGAACTGTAATGCCAATTCTGATCTCAAAAGCTTCATTGAAGGTTGTAACAGAACCCATGAGCACCACACAAGAAATAAATACAGTTTTGATATTCCAAGAGTATGACTTAATCAAACTAGAAATGCTCTTCAGATCAAGGGACCCAGAATGTGGAATGACCTTCCCAACCATGTTAAAGACTGTACCTCTCTCAACCAGTTTAATATAAAAACGAAGCACTACCTAATAAATTCCCTGTAACCTACCTTACCCCTCTATTGTCAACCCATGTCTGTTTTTTTAAACAACGCTGTTTGTCGACCTAATTGTATTTGTGCTGCTTTTTCAGCCATGTTCCCCCTTTTTTTGTATTTGTTATCAACATATTTTATTCTTTATACTCAATTAGTATTAAGTTTTAGTCATTAATGTTTTTCCTGCCCGAAATGCTTTGCGTGATAGTGGCTTTAGGCATTGTATGTACTAGCTCTATCTATAAATCTATCAATTTTTGTAAAATCTCTTGTATGTATGTACCTTACCTGAATAAACATTTATTTATTTATTTATTGTCAGTCTTTACAGTCTAACTTTTGACAGGTAAGCTTGTGATCCATGAGACATCAGTTGAACTGAAAAAACCCAAGAGAAGCTGTTAATCACCTACATGAACCTGTGACGCTTCCTTGCATTAATAAAGAATCACAGCCGCCATTAACCCAGGTCTAGGACCACATGTGACACCACAAAGTTGAAGTACAGGACCAACAGCTTTCACACTGACAAAACAGGGCATATCAATATAAACCAGCTAAGAACACATTTAACATATATCTATACTCACATATGTTTACAATATAATACATTGTAGAATTTACGACAGTCAGTGTAGAGTCAACTACATTTACAGTAGTCAACTACAGTCAACTACAGTAGTACAGTCAACGACATTTACTACAACTACACAGTGTAGAGTCAACTACATTTACAAAACCCTGTTCTTAAATGCAAACCATGCTCTGAAACTCTCCCTGGACAGATGTAATAGGACCCATTATCACCACACCAGAAATAAATATCTCTTTGATATCCCCAGGTTCAAACTTAATCTGTGTAAACACTCTATGCAAATTAAGGGACCTAGTCTATGGAACTCACTCCCTAGTGAATTGAAAAGCTGTCAAACTTTTGCGTCATTTAAAAGCAAAACCAAAAAGTACCTAATTTCATCTTCGTAGAGCTACACTGAGCTTTAAATTTGCTGAGTATCTAGTGTTACCCAATCTCCCAAGTTTTATGTACTTAACCCAAACAACCTTATCATTGTGCTGTCTTCTTTTATGTGCTAGCCATATGCTGTATTGTACCTACCAATTTTTGTCAACTACCATTCAAGCTGTCATTGCAATCAATCTCAGCTACCTATGTGTTTCAATATACCTTCAATTTTCTCTCATCTTTTTTTTCTTGCGTTGTAACTGTTATCATTTTTTATAAATTTTGCAAGTATTTACCTACTTAAAATTTTCTTAAATTAAGGATTTGCTCGAAACGCTGCGCGTACTAGTGGCTTTACAAGATTATAATTACTATACTATGTATCCTCACAATCCCAATGTACCTTCTTGTATATATATGAATAAATAAATAAATAAACCAACATTATACTGTAGTTTATTAATATCCACCATATGTGGTATAAACTGTATAAGATTAACAGTATATGAATTTAGCTTATTTATAACCACCATTTGCGGTTGAGCTATGTACATCTAAACACCCCCCAACTATGTGTTCAGGTAAAACCTGGCAGGTTAAATCTTAAAATATAGTCCACTTAGAATTCTAATTCAATACTGAATAGGGAGCCGGTCGGCCGAGCGGATAGCACACTGGACTTGTGGTCCCGGGTTCGATCCCGGGCGCCGGCGAGAAACAATGGGCAGAGTTTTTTTCACCCTATACCCCTGTTACCTAGCAGTAAAATAGGTACCTGGGTGTTAGTCAGCTGTCACGGGCTGCTTCCTGGAGGTGGAGGCCTGGTCGAGGACCGGGCCGTGGGGACACTAAAAAAGCCTCGAAATCATCTCAAGATAACCTCAAGATAAGAAAGTACAATAAACTATGAAGAAATTAAATAAAATGTAAAATAAATACAATATAACAAAATTCCATATTCAAGAATAAAAAGCACATTACTGCCTGCTAGGAATTACCCGACAACCACAGCCCACTAGAACAAACAAACGGTTTTTTTTTTTTTTTTTTTTTTTTTTTTTGAGATATATACAAGAGTTGTTACATTCTTGTACAGCCACTAGTACGCGTAGCGTTTCGGGCAGGTCCCTGGAATACGATCCCCTGCCGCGAAGAATCGTTTTTTCATCCAAGTACACATTTTACTGTTGCGTTAAACAGAGGCTACAGTTAAGGAATTGCGCCCAGTAAATCCTCCCCGGCCAGGATACGAACCCATGACATAGCGCTCGCGGAACGCCAGGCGAGTGTCTTACCACTACACCACGGAGACTGTTCTCACTGATCAATGGCCACTATAACATCAAGTCGCAACTCACTCCCATTTAACATACAAAATAAATTTAATGACGCCCCAACAGACAACTAACCATCAATCATGCTTGTACAACTGTTGACGTATCGGATCTTAATGATGTAACTGAATGGGAATTAAATTAATATTAATAATAACTAACTCTGCTTTCAGACAACACTCAGCTCCCTTGTTTAAATCCCTAAACTTGCTAAATATTAACTCCCTCCACACATTCTCTTGTGTCAACTACATTTACAAAACCCTGTTCTTAAATGCAAACCATGCTCTGAAACTCTCCCTGGACAGATGTAATAGGACCCATTATCACCACACCAGAAATAAATATCTCTTTGATATCCCCAGGGTCAAACTTAATCTGTGTAAACACTCTATGCAAATTAAGGGACCTAGTCTATGGAACTCACTCCCTAGTGAATTGAAAAACTGTAAAACTTTTGCCTTATTTAAAAGCAAAACCAAAAAGTACCTAACTTCATCTATTTAGTTTCCTACACTGAGCTTTAAATTTGCTCTGTACCTAGTGTTACCCAATCTCCTAATTTTTATGTAATATCAAACAACCTTATCATTGTGTTCATTGCTGTCTTCTTTTATGTGCTAGCCATATGCTGTATTGTGACTACCAATTTTTGTCAACTACCATTCAAGCTGTCATTGCAATCAATCTTATATTGTTTCTGCTGTATTGTGCCTACCAATTTGTTGTCAAATACCATTTTAAGCTGTCATTGCAATCAATCTTAGCTACCTATGTGCTTTAATATACTGTACCTACAATTTTCTCTCATCTTCTTTTTTTTTTCATTCCATGTAATCTGTTATCATTTTTTTTGTCTATAAATTTTGCAAGTATTTACCTCCTTAGAATTTTCTTAGATTAAGGACCTGCCCGAAACGCTGCGCGTGCTAGTGGCTTTACAAGACTGTAATTACCATATTTGTATCCTCACATTCCTTATGTACATTCTTGTATATGCATAAATAAATAAATAAATAAATAAATCATGCACAAAAGATGGGCAAATCAACGCACCTGGAGAGGACGGTATTACTTATATGCCCGAAACGCTTCGCGTAATAGTGGCTTTAGGCATTGTATGTACTAGCCCTATCTATAAATCCATCACTCTTTGTAAAATCTCTTGTATGTATGTACCTTACCTAAATAAACATTTGATTTGATTTGATTTGACTTATAGTTTGTTGAGATTAGTCTCACAAGTACCAGGTAATCCACTTATAGTGTTATGCAGAATGAGTTTAAGTGAAGGAGTATTGCCTGATGCTTGGACAAAGAGTGTCACTGTTCCCATCTCCAAACCACATTCAGATAATTATAGAACCATATCTCTTACATCGTGTGTTTGTAAAGTGCTTGAACGCATTGTCCTTAACCGATTTATATATCCTATACAGGGGCACCTGTCACCCAAACTGTTTGGATTTATGCCTGGGCTCAGTACACAACACTGTTTTGCTGAATACTTCTCTCATACTGAAGCTTCCCTTAAAGCAGTCTTCATCGACCTAGCAGCAGCTTTTGATACAGTAAACAGGGAATCATACTACAATAGCTTGCTGAGCTTGGAAAACAAGGGAAATTACTAGGAAACTAGATTGTTTCCTTCAAGGAGTGCAGGACCAACCGGGCTGTGGTGGGTATGTGGGCCTGCGGGCCGTTCCAAGCAACAGCCTGGTGGACCAAACTCTCACAAGTCAAGTCTGGCCTCGGGCCGGGCTTGGGGAGTAGAAGAACTCCCAGAACCCCCATCAACCAGGTATCAACCAGGTAATCAGGTACTATTTCTAATTACTAGAATATGGATAAAGGGCTATTTGTCTCATCGAACAGCATATATTTTGTTTAATGGTGTTAAAAGCACAGACAAGAAACACTTTGAACTGGGGGACTCCACAGGGAGAAGTCCTCAGGTCCTTGTTGTTCAAGCTCTAAAACATTAACTTATTAAAGATCTTCCAACTAATAATGAAGACACGGTCATCTTTTATGGTGATGATATATGTTTACAGGCTGCCTCTAAGCCTAGAATGCAAGTTCTGCTCGATGCTTTTGCTACCAGAGCTGAGGAATGTGGACTCCTTATGAGGGCACGAAAATGAAAAGTGCCTTCATTGTACTATTCCACCACACAATTATCATATAGATGGGCGTGCACTTGGGAACTGCGAGTCTTTCAGATACCTTGGTGTCCCATTAACGTCCCGGGAAACTTTCTTCTCTCAAGAGGAAACTCTGGGAGAGATTAAACCCCTTGCAGATCTTTGTTGGTGTCAATCATGGAATTAACGTGAGACTTGCTAGAATTTTCTATGTATCATTTATACGCTCTGTGAGTGACTACAATGCTCTACATCTCAAAGAAATTTAGCTCCGACAAAGAGCTAAAATCTCTTGAAACCTTGCAAACTGAAGCTATGCGTCTCATCCTTGGGGCTCCAAAGTCCACGATAATAGTTAATATGAGAGCAGAGTTAAAATTACCTACCATAAGTAAGAGAATTGTGTCTATTTCAACATCGGCGGTGAAGGCGTTGAGTAGATCTCGGCAACACATGAAATTTCAAGCTAAAGTTTCTAATATGCTACACTTACCTGAGGTATATAGAAAAAAAGCAAAATCTGAGTATGTATTTTGGTTTTAAAAGGCAGCCAACTCCATCAAAATATTAAATATGTACCCAACTCAATTAATAAATAATCAACCAATTAATCCATGGGATAACTGGGATCTATCAGATGAGTTTGTAATTGCATCCAAGAAAGATAGTGTACATGCTGCATTATTAAAACATTTAACACTGAAAAAATCACTGAGAGTAGCTAGGTTATGGGTACCGATGTGTATCAGTGCTATACCGACGGTCCTGTAGAAGAAGTTGGAAGATGTACCGGATGTGCATGCAATATAGTAAAACAATCTTTTCCCGTTCATTCAGCAATGAAGAGTGTCAATGATTGAGCAAGTACAACTCGAACTTGCAGACATATATCTTACCACTGAATTTTTAAAAGACAAAGGCAGTCGACTTACATACTGTGACTCACAGAGTGCACTCCTGGCATTGAACGCACATAGTAGTAACACCCAGAAAATAGTCAGTAATATATGAGTGAATGTTTTAGCTGCTAAGGAAAACAGACCTGAAATTAAATTCCTTTGGATACCATCACATATTGGCATCTCAAGGCATGACACTGTTGATATGTTTGCACAGACAGCCTGAAGAAAACCTGTTGTAGAAATTGATACGGGTGTTTCATTAGCAATGACAAAGAGAATACTTAAACAAATATCTAATGAAAATCTCACTGGCCCAACAAATTCACAAAGGCTTGAAAGTTTTAGCATTAAACATTATGATAAATATCATGAGGAGACATTTATATAAGGAACTAATAGAGCAAGTACTAGGAAATGTGATGTTATAGTGGCCAGAATACGCCTGGGATATAGACGTATCTGGCAATTTTCTCAAAACCCAAATGTCGAGAACACAATTTGTCAACTTTGTGAAAGAGAAAACCTACACTCCCGTTAACTTTATTTTGTAGAATGTTCCATATTGAATGACATTCGCCCTCCCGTGATGAGATATGCTGAACTCTGTATATACTATTTGAATACTGGACCACTTGATGATATATTGTACTTGTACCCAAGATTGACTATGTAATACATCTATTATACAATGTATTGTACCTGTACAATATGTAATACATCTGTTATATAAAGTATTGTACCTATACAATATGTAATACATCTGTTATACAGTGTATGTACCTATAACGTGAGCTTGTGCAAACATCTTAATCACCTTCAGTGGTTAAGTGTTAAATATCACACTAATTTCTGTAGAAGTTATCTTACCCCTGTCAAAGTAGGAGATACGTAGGTGTATGTATATATATGTGGATATGTGCTGGTATATGTGTGTATATATGTGTATGTGAGTGTATTTGTACATAGGGTATGTGGAAGCTGGTCAGAAATGCATTCCTCCTGTGTTCCCAACCTTCACTGTGTAAACAGTGAATATATGTTGGATATACATAAATCTGTGTATTTATGTTTGTAGGTTAGCATAGCATTTTAAAAACACTACAACCACCTTCTGTGGTTGATTGTTCAATAAATGTCTGATATATGTTTAACATATCTCTAACACTATCCAAGAAGGACAGAAGAAAATGTATATATGCTGATTAGAATTGTAAATGTGTGGCAAACTTTGTCGTAGAAAAATAATAATAAAAAACATTAAGCCTTCACCTGTCAGCCCCTCAGTACCAGCCTTCACCTGTAAGACCACCACTCCAAGCCTTCACCTATGAGACCACCACACCCAGCCATCCCTTGTGAGACCACCACACCCAGACTTCACATGTGAGACCACCACTCCAAGCCTTCACCTATGAGACCACCACACCCAGCCATCCCATTGTGAGACCACCACACCCAGACTTCACATGTGAGACCACCACACCCAGCCTTCACCTATGAGACCACCACACCCAGCCATCCCTTGTGAGACCACCACACCCAGACTTCACATGTGAGACCACCACACCCAGCCTTCACCTGTGAGACCACCACTCAAAGCCTTCACTTATGAGACCACCACACCCAGCCATCCCCTGTGAGACCACCACACCTAGCCTTCACCTGTGAGACCACCACACCCAGCCTTCACTTGCGAGACCACCACACCCAGCCTTCACCTGTGAGACGACCACACCCAGCCTTCACCTGTGAGACCACCACTTCCAGCCTTCAACTGTGAGACCACCACACCCAGCCTTCACTTGCGAGACCACCACACCCAGCCTTCACCTGTGAGACGACCACACCCAGCCTTCACCTGTGAGACCACCACTCCCAGCTTTCACCTGTGAGACCACCATTCCCAGCCTTCACCAGTGAGACCACCACACCCAGCCTTC
The DNA here is from genome assembly GCF_040958095.1 of Procambarus clarkii. Lineage (NCBI taxonomy): Eukaryota > Metazoa > Arthropoda > Malacostraca > Decapoda > Cambaridae > Procambarus > Procambarus clarkii. The sequence goes on along the minus strand of NC_091174.1, from coordinate 42,136,558 downwards.
ACCAGTGAGACCACCACACACAACCTTTCCTTATGAGACCACCACACCCAGCCTTCACTTGTGAGACCACCACTCCAAGCCTTAAATATTAGGTGTGGTAGGAGAAGAAAAGATTTTAGAGTGTTCAGTGAGAATGCAGAAGGTCTTTTCTGAAAGCTCTTTGTTTTCTTCTTCGAAGCTCCGTGCAATTGCACCAGAGGTGGGAACCCACATATATATATATATATATATATATATATATATATATATATATATATATATATATATATATATATATATATATATATATATATATATATATATATATATATATATACATATATATACATATATATATATATATATATATATATATATATATATATATATATACATATATATATATATATATATATATATATATATATATATACATATATATACATATATATATATATATATATATATATATATATGTATATATATATATATATATATATATATATATATATATATATATATATATATATATATATATATATATATATATATATATATATATATGTCGTACCTAGTAGCCAGAACGCACTTGTCAGCCTACTATGCAAGGCCCGATTTGCCTAATAAGCTAAGTTTTCATGAATTAATTGTTTTTCGACTACCTAACCTACCTAACCTAACCTAACCTAACTTTTTCTGCTACCTAACCTAACCTAACCTATAAAAATAGGTTAGGGTAGGTTAGATAGGGTTGGTTAGGTTCGGTCATATATATACGTTAATTTTAAATCCAATAAAAAAAAATTGACCATTTCATTTTGACCATTTTGACCAAAAAATTGACTTATGAAATATCATTTCATAAGAAAAAATTTAGAGAAAATATATTAATTCAGGAAAACTTGGCTTATTAGGCAAATCGGGCCTTTTATAGTAGGCTGAGAAGTGCGTTCTGGCTACTAGGTACGACATATATATATATATATATATATATATATATATATATATATATATATATATATATATATATATATATATATATATATATATCTTATATATATATATATATATCTGGTTGTGGGAAGAGATTATATGTTCCTTAATGGAGCCCTGTTGCTTATGCATCGTTAATCGCCTGGAAAGAGATGTTGTTGTCTTCCCTATATACTGAGTTTCTGATCAGGGGGAGAAAGATACTGGCAGTATGGGGCTTTAAATTTATTGAAGATTAAATTCTGCAGAACATGTAAATATATAAAGTTTCAAATATATAAAGTAAGTAAATATATAAAGTTTATATTAAAATATATAAAGTAAATATATAAAGTAAGAATTAACAGTAACAATTCCAAGTCCGAGGACTAGATTTAACTTAAAAGGTACACCCGTAGTAAGTATGAGACCTTAGCCTATAGTGACATGGAAACTAATTCTGCAGAAACCTAAAGGTTAACTGGTACTAGAATTAAGGCCGAGTGCAAATGTGTAGTAATTATATAACACTAGGATATAACAGGCAGGACACAAAGAATAACTAATAAGTGAGAGACCACATAACACGTAATGTACCCGGCCAAGAGGGTGTAAAAGACCTAATGAATAAGGAGAAGGGGGTGTGACTACAAGTAGGGCTTACTAGCACCTAGACTGGGCAAAGTATTAGCTGCGGACAGCGGGACACTTGGGGACCGGCGCTGCACCCCCCTTCCCACATGCAGTGGGGAGAAAAGGGGACAACTGTGCAAAGCATGACGGGGGTACAAAGACAGCCGCTTGCAAAGGGGAGGTGGGTGGGCTTTGCGAGGGCAGCGGCGGGGGCAGGCGGAGTGAGGGCAGAGCCCCTCTGTGCCCCCGTATTTATATGGCCCCAGACTGCCCGCGCAACGCCGCGGGGCGCGCTGTGCAAATGTTTCTTTCTCCCCCATCAGAAACATCCCCTCTTGCGAAGCAGTGGCCATTTTCTGATCAGGGGGAGAAAGATACTGGCAGTATGGGGCTTTAAATTTATTGAAGGTTAAATTCTGCAGAACATGTAAATATATAAAGTTTCAAATATATAAAGTAAGTAAATATATAAAGTTTATATTAAAATATATAAAGTAAATATATAAAGTAAGAATTAACAGTAACAATTCCAAGTCCGAGGACTAGATTTAACTTAAAAGGTACACCCGTAGTAAGTATGAGACCTTAGCCTATAGTGACATGGAAACTAATTCTGCAGAAACCTAAAGGTTAACTGGTACTAGAATTAAGGCCGAGTGCAAATGTGTAGTAATTATATAACACTAGGATATAACAGGCAGGACACAAAGAATAACTAATAAGTGAGAGACCACATAACACGTAATGTACCGGGCCAAGAGGGTGTAAAAGACTTAATGAATAAGAAGAAGGGGGTGTGACTACAAGTAGGGCTTACTAGCACCTAGACTGGGCAAAGTATTAGCTGCGGACAGCGGGACACTTGGGGACCAGCGCTGCACCCCCACCGCAGGCCAGCGGCCGGAACCCCCCCCCCCCCCGAAGGGCGAGTGCCAGCTGGCCGCGTGAGGCACTCAAAGTGGCAGAGCAACAACGTCCCATCTGACGTAGGATGTGAGTGCACTACTCTTCCACCTGCCGACTGCCATTATTTCTGATGTGGCGAGCCCGTCCCGAGACAGCTGGGTGGCCCTGCTGATACGGAAGGAATGCGGCGCGTAGTCATCTGGAGGCAGCCTAGCGCCGAGAGGGCAGTGCGTAGGATCCTGGAGAAAACTCGCCTGGTGACAGGAGCGCCTGCGGCGTGTTTGAATATGGGCCCTGGGGCCAGGCCCCTGTAATTAAAGTATTTGGACAGAGCACGGACCGGGCGGTACTTGCTGGAAGGGTTCGCTCTCAGGGAGAGGGTGGGCGTGCGACCTGCACTGTGCTTGTAGGTGTTGAAGACGATATCTATTCCTGCCGTCGTAAGTGATACCTGCTCAAGGTTGAGCGTGTGTCGTCCATGCTCCACGTAGACCGCCACACCCGGGCGTAGGCAGGCGTGGAAAACCAGGGAGAAGAGCGCCCTGTAGCAAGACTTCTCATAGGCGGAGTTACATACGCCTCCCAGTGCCCGCAGCAGGCGATGCAGGGGGCTCCTCGTCACAGGGAGACGCCGTGCAGGGGCCCGCTGTGCGGAGTTACGTGCCCCTTGAGGAGTTGGGTGACCAGGAACTGCCGAGTTGGGTCCCTCCTACCGTGTAGCTTGCGGACGAAGGCGATGGCCGCTAGATAGGCGTGCAGAGAGCGGTAAGCCAGGCCCCGCGAGGGCGGAGATTGCAGGAAGTTCACCAGAGTCGAAGGTGCAGCATCGAAGGGGCATTCTCCTCGCTGTTCTGCCGAGACGTAGGCGGCGTACTCCACCCACTTAGCCCTGTAAGTACGCCTCGCCGCTGGCTGCGGGGAGTTGAATAGGGTCCTCACAGTTGCAGGGTGAAGTTGCAGGGCAGGAGGTGCGCGGGAACTGTTGTCGGCGTCTCGGCGAGGCCTGCTTCTCGCAGGAACAAGGGCGGCAGCGACACTGCACTGTTGTCCGATGTCACTGCACCTCCTCTGTCGCGGTGACCTGAGCCCGAGGAGGGCCCACGTGCTTGCGCAATGAGGGCCTGCAGCGTCGTCCAATCGTCTGCTGAAAGGGTGGGAGTTGTGTCACTGTGCCACCCGTTGCTTTGTCCGAATTGTCCAGCTGAGGTGTGCGCCCGGTGTCCGTGTCCGAGCCAGCCGAGGAGGGCTCTGTAGAGGGGGAGGCAAAGCGTGCGGGCTTGGTCCGCGCCCTGGCCGGCTGTGTCCGTGCTCCACTACGTTGCTGTACTCGCGTTGACGCCGTCCGTGCCCTCTTCCGTGTTGCAGATGTTGGGTGGTCCGGCTTCTCGCCACTGCGGAAAGAGGGAACGTTAGTGAAAGCCTGACTAACCTGGCGACAGGCAGGGGCCCTGGAAACACAAACCGAAACTGTCTCTATTTTCCGCTTGTTACAACTTGTAATAAAGTTGTTACATCTTGGCTTAACGTGTTTATGACGTATTAGAACGTTGTTACAACTTGCTATATTGGTTGTTATAACTGGTTAGGAGGTGTTAAAACGTGTTCGAACGTTGTACCAACGTCGTAGTTTCGGTGTGTGTTTGGCGGGGGGGGGAATAAACCCGGCTGCCGCGCCTGCTAGCATAACATACGCTGCCCCAACTAACAGTAATTAAGACACGTTGCCGGGGATAAAAACAGAATCCTGCAGGCACGAAGGAGGGGGGGGATGGTAAGACAAGCAGACGTAGGAGGAACCAAGGAGACGTTTCCCACAGGCGTGCCCGCACGGCTGGGGGGGGGGGGGGCGGAAATAACAGTGGGCTGAAGAGAAGATAACGTCGCCGAGGCGCGCTGGACGGCACACAACCCGGTCTGAGAGGGACATAGGCCCTAAAGCGAGAGGCGATAACGTAGAATGGGATGGAAGAATGCGGAAGTAAGAGGGCGAGACCGAGTAAACAGGGAACCAGGGGGGGAGGGGGGGGGGGCAACCGATAAGCCACGGCTCGCGCACCGCTGGCCATACCTAAACATACCTAGACAGGAAGGGGAGAAGCATAAAAGTAACCCAGCAAAAGAGACAAGCAGCTGTCAAAGCATAGCCTGCAGGAGGCGAATGACTGGGGAAGGCTGACGAACATGCCCCAATAACTTAAAGCAAGGGCAAGAGGCCCGTAACACAGCAACGAGCCCGACGCGTCGGAATTTACCCAAACCATAAAGGCAAAGCTCAGTAAACACCCGAAGGAGACCAAGGAGATATCTAGGCAACAGAAAGAAAGTTAACCAACCCAATGAAAAAACCCCAGAGAAGGGGGGGGGGGGAAAGTAGCCTGAATAAACAAGCAAGAAGCAAGAGGCCCGCAACACCGATAGCAAGGCAAGCAGCAGACCTTACAGACGTAGTAGCAACAAGCGTAGTTGAACGACAGAGGAACCGGGGGAAGAACATAACTAACAGCGAGAGCTAGGCGTAAACGAGAATAAATGAAAGGAACCCAACAACTGCAGGGCCAGAAGCGTAAAGCTAGAGGCGAGTGCCCACAACTGCACCTCGCACATCCTGGCTGCCTTGAAAAACAACGGCGAAGGAAAGGGGACTACCAACTGTAGACACTGCCAAGGAAATAAACAAAAGATGGCAGAAACAAAATAACGTAAGGCAAATATAACATTTCGCCCTATAGTAAAAATTGTTTATAACAAACATAAAGGATGCACGACACAAATGTAACCAATTAAGTAACAGGGATTAATTAGTGGTAGGCGAATGGGACATTTCGCCCTATAATAAATAGATAACAAATTTAATGACAAACATAAAATGATGCACAGCACAAATGTTACCAAATAAGTAAGATGTATTAAATTGCGGTAGGCTAAATGGAACATTTCGCCCTAGAATAAATAAAACCATTTTTACATTAAGAAAACGGAGGAGAAGCATAACATAAATATAACCATATAAGTAACGTGAATAAACTGCAAGAACTAAGCATAAACTACTGTGACTACCGATGAAACTAGGCAAAAGTGCAGGGCCAGGAAACGGGAAGCTAAAAGGGGGAGGGGGGGCCGCGAATACTGCAAATAGCCCAGCCTGGCTGACTTTACTTAATAATTTACTTAGGAACTCTGCAAATAGCACTTCCTGGCTGACTCTACTTAATAATTTACTTAGTAACTCTGCAAATAGCACATCCTGGCTGACTTTACTTAATAATTTACTTAGTAACTCTGCAAATAGCACATCCTGGCTGACTTTACTTAATAATTTACTTAGTAACTCTGCAAATAGCACATCCTGGCTGACTTTACTTAATAATTTACTTAGGAACTCTGCAAATAGCACATCCTGGCTGACTTTACTTAATAATTTACTTAGTAACTCTGCAAATAGCACATCCTGGCTGACTTTACTTAATAATTTAATTAGTAACTCTGCAAATAGCACATCCTGGCTGACTTTACTTAATAATTTACTTAGTAACTCTGCAAATAGCACATCCTGGCTGACTTTACTTAATAATTTACTTAGTAACTCTGCAAATAGCACATCCTGGCTGACTTTACTTAATAATTTACTTAGGAACTCTGCAAATAGCACATCCTGGCTGACTTTACTTAATAATTTACTTAGTAACTCTGCAAATAGCACATCCTGGCTGACTTTACTTAATAATTTACTTAGGAACTCTGCAAATAGCACATCCTGGTTGACTACTTAATAATTTACTTAGTAACTCTGCAAATAGCACATCCTGGCTGACTTAACTTAATAATTTACTTAGTAACTCTGCAAATAGCACATCCTGGCTGACTTTACTTAATAATTTAATTAGTAACTCTGCAAATAGCACATCCTGGCTGACTTTACTTAATGACGTAAGGCAAGGAAAAATGAGCAAACATACTGAACACAGCAACGCAAAATTAAACATGCGACATGAGCAAAGCATCAACTGTCGGAGTAAATTAAGGTAGGCTGTTTGGGAAAAAGAATCCGTGGTAATCTGAAAGCAGGAGGCATGTTAGTGCTGAAATGTAGAACGTAATTAAGAGTAAGGGCAAGGCATGTCGTGAGATGTCTGCAAGTACAAAATAAGAAACCTTCCATATAAAGTGCAGACGTCGTCGTGCTGATCTCGGGTCCGCGCTTACAACGCCAGCGTCTCCCTCCGACGTTGAAGAACAACCGACGACACAAGGCGGACGGGCAGGCGGACGAACGCTGAACTTGCAACGTAGGAGGAATCCCTGCTACAACGGACGGGCAGGGCGCTTAAGACAAACACACCGGGCTACACCGGCCAGGCGGGAACGCCTGGGAACCAACCTGCCGGTCGACACCGGGCAGACGGAGTACATGGAGTAACACCCCTGGCTACCTCCCAGGCAAGCAGGACACGTGCCTGAGGGCCTGGGCGACGGAAAGCTTTAAATAACACACCGGGCTACACCGGCCAGACGAACGTCTGGGTACAACATGCCGGTCTTACACCAGGCAGACGGACGTCTGGGGACAACTTGTTCGGCGACAACTCCGGGGAAGACGTACCTGGGGACTCCGGGACTCCAAAGGGGCCTGGGGCTAACTCCCCGGGCAACACGGCCGGGCGAGACGTCCGAGGGCGACGTGCCTAGCTGAGAACACACCACACACGCCAAGGACCCCGTGGCCTACCAGCCAAGCGCTGCCACAAGGCGCTGGGAACTAACCTGCCGGGCAACACCGGCCAGACGGAGGACAAGGAGTAACGGTCCTGGCTACCCCCCAGGCAAGCAGGACACGTGCCTGAGGGCCTGGGCGACGGAAAGCTTTAAATAACACACCGGGCTACACCGGCCAGACGTACGTCTGGGGACTACATGCCGGTCTTACACCGGGCAGACGGACGACTGGGGACAACTTGTTCGGCGACAACTCCGGGGGAGACGTACCTGGGGACTCCGGGACTCCAAAGGGCCTGGGACTACCTCCCCGGGCAACACGGCCGGGCGAGACGTCCGAGGGCGACATGCCTAGCTGAGAACACACCACACACGCCAAGGACCCCGCGGCCTACCAACCAAGCGCTGCCACACGGCATGCTCAGGGCCTAGACGAAAGGGAGGGGGGGGGGGGGGGTGGGCCGCACACGGGCGCGCCTGTACGGGCGCAAGGCAGCCCGAGCCCCGACGTGGGGAAACCGTGGCGCAAAGCCACGTGGATTAGCACCCAAATAAGGGAACAGGAAGGGCAGAACACAGCCCAGCCGTGCGCTCCACGGAGCGCCGTGCCACGTGGCAGCACGACCAGGCGTGTGCCCCATAGCAGGCCCGGGCGAAGGGCCGGAACCTGGCCACGAGTCGTCGCCAGAGCGACGCTTGTCCGCACAGCGAGACCCGACCCCTGGGGACAGCCCAGGGAAACCGGCAGAATGGCAACAGTTAACACCCGAGGGAAAACAGGAAAGTCGCAGAAGCACGCCCTGCCGGCCAGGCACGTGACGCCCCGGCAAGGCATGGGCCCCAAGGCGGGGCCCGCCAGAGGGCTGCCCACGCCTGGCCACGTGTCGCCGCCGCCAAGAACATGCGCCCCGGGCGTAGGACCGAACCTGGCCACAAGCCGTCGCCGACGGCGACACATGTCCTCGGACAAGGAGAAAACCTGGCCCCCTGGGCCGGCCCAGGGAACCCGGCGGGCCGGCAGCGGGGAACCCCGAAGGAAAGGCGGGAAGGACCCCGACGCACGCCCAAATGACCAGACACGTGGTCGATGGCGGCGAGGCATGGGCCCCAAGGCAGAGCACGAAGGGCGAAGGGCCCTTCACGCCTGGCCACGTGGCGACGCCTGCAAGGGCACGCCTGGCCGCCGACGGGGCCCCGGGCAGGGCGCGCGCCTGGGCACGCCATGCTGCGGGGCCCCCTGGACACGACGGGCGCGGCTGGACGGTGCCCCACCTGAGAGGAGACTGAATGCAGGCCCCTAGGGACGCGGCCCGGCGCACTCCGACCCTAAGCCAGCCACGCGACCTGCACGGCACGGGGGCGCCAGACACGGGGCCAAGAAGGGCGCCCCAGCTCTCCCGGGAACTAGCAGCAGAGAGCCCAAAGGACTAACTAAGTCGGCACACACGTACCGCGAGGGGATGGCGCTTGGCACACGCCGCACTGGGGAGGTCCTGACTAGAATTGAACAGAAAACCTCACCTTGGGGTTAAAAGTGTAGGGCAGGAGGCCCCTGCCGGATCGGTCTGGGGTGTCGAGGGCCTCATGATGTCCGTGAGAGAGAGGCCAGGTACCGAGGCAGCTGGCGTGATGTCCATCTCGTGCGAAGTCGGGCGGCCGGGGAGTGGTTGCGAGGGCAGCGGCGGGGGCAGGCGGAGTGAGGGCAGAGCCCCTCTGTGCCCCCGTATTTATATGGCCCCAGACTGCCCGCGCAACGCCGCGGGACGCGCTGCGCAAATGTTTCTTTCTCCCCCATCAGAAACATCCCCGCTTGCGAAGCAGTGGCCATTTCTTTGAGGCTTACAGTCCCCAAGTGGGCATTTGAAGGCATAGACGACATTGGTCTCTTTTAAAGCGTTCTGCTCTGTATCTGGAGAGTTTCTCATGAGTAGGTTGGCCGTTTTTTTGGTTCTATAGTAAATCGTCAATTGTATCTTCTGATTTTTGTCTGTAAGGATAACGTTCCTATTAACAATATCTTTCAGGACCCTTTCCTCCGTTTTATGAGCTGTGGAAAAGAAGTTCCTGTAAAATAGTCTAATAGGGGGTACAGGTGTTGTGTTAGTTATATATATATATATATATATGTCGTACCTAGTAGCCAGAACGCACTTCTCAGCCTACTATGCAAGGCCCGTTTTGCCTAATAAGCCAAGTTTTCCTGATTAAATATATTTTCTCTAATTTTTTTCTCATGAAATGATAAAGTTACCCATTTCATTATGTATGAGGTCAATTTTTTTGTATTGAAATTAAAATTAACGTAGATATATGACTGAACCTAACCAACCCTACCTAACCTAACCTAACCTATCTTTATAGGTTAGGTTAGGTTAGGTAGCCGAAAAAGTTCGGTTAGGTTAGGTTAGGTAGGTTAGGTAGTCGAAAAACAATTAATTTATGAAAACTTGGCTTATTAGGCAAATTGGGCCTTGCATAGTAGGCCGAGAAGTGCGTTCTGGCTACTAGGTACGACATATATATATATATATATATATATATATATATATATATATATATATATATATATATATATATATATATATATATTAATATATATATATATATATATATTTATATATATATAAATATATATATATATATATATATATATATATATATATATATATATATATATATATATATATATATATATATATATATATATATATATATATATATATATATATGTCGTACCTAGTAGCCAGAACTCACTTCTCAGCCTACTATTCAAGGCCCGATTTGGCAAATAAGCCAAGTTTTCCTGAATTAATATATTTACTATAATTTTTTTCTTATGAAATGATAAAGCAACCCTTTTCTCTATGTATGAGGTCAATTTTTTTTTATTGGAGTTAAAATTAACGTAGATATATGACCGAACCTAACCAACCCTACCTAACCTAACCTAACCTATATTTATAGGTAAGGTTAGGTTAGGTAGCCAAAAAAAGCTAGGTTAGGTTAGGTTAGGTAGGTTAGGTAGACGAAAAAACATTAATTCATGAAAACTTGGCTTATTAGGCAAATCGGGCCTTGAATAGTAGGCTGAGAAGTGCGTTCTGGCTAATAGGTACGACATATATATATATATATATATATATATATATATATATATGTCGTACCTAATAGCCAGAACGCACTTCTCAGCCTACTATTCAAGGCCCGATTTGCCTAATAAGCCAAGTTTTCATGAATTAATGTTTTTTCGTCTACCTAACCTACCTAACCTAACCTAACCTAGCTTTTTTTGGCTACCTAACCTAACCTTACCTATAAATATAGGTTAGGTTAGGTTAGGTAGGGTTGGTTAGGTTCGGTCATATATCTACGTTAATTTTAACTCCAATAAAAAAAAATTGACCTCATACATAGAGAAAAGGGTTGCTTTATCATTTCATAAGAAAAAAATTATAGTAAATATATTAATTCAGGGAAACTTGGCTTATTAGGCAAATCGGGCCTTAAATAGTAGGCTGAGAAGTGAGTTCTGGCTACTAGGTACGACATATATATATATATATATATATATATATATATATATATATATATATATATATATATATATATATATATATATATATATATATATATATATATATATACTTTAAGGATTTACTGGGCGCAATTCCTTAACTGTAGCCTCTGTTTAACGCAACAGTAAAATGTGTACTTGGATGAAAAAACGATTCTTCGCGGCAGGGGATCGTATTCCAGGGACCATAGGATTAAGGACTTGCCCGAAACGCTACGCGTACTAGTGGCTGTACAAGAATGTAACAACTCTTGTATATATCTCAAAAAAAAAAAAAAAAAAAAAAAAAAAAAAAAAAAAAAAAAAAAAAAAAAAAAAAAAAAAAAAAAAAAAAAAAATGTATATATGTCATACCTAGTAGCCAGAACGCACTTCTCAGCCTACTATGCAAGGCCCGATTTGCCTAATAAGCCAAGTTTTCATGAATTAATGTTTTTTCGACTACCTAACCTAACCTAACCTAACTTTTTCGGCTACCTAACCTAACCTAACCTATAGAGATAGGGTAGGTTAGGTTAGGTAGGGTTGGTTAGGTTCTGTCATATATCTACATTAATTTAAACTCCAATAAAAAAAAATTGACCTCATACATTATGAAATGGGTAGCTTTATCATTTCATAAGAAAAAAATTAGAGAAAATATATTAATTCATGAAAACTTGGCTTATTAGGCAAATCGGGCCTTGCATAGTTGGCTGAGAAGTGCGTTCTGGCTACTAGGTACGACATATATATATATATATATATATATATATATATATATATATATATATATATATATATATATATATATATATATTCAGGAAAACTTGGCTTATTAGGCAAATCGGGCCTTGCATAGTAGGCCGAGAAGTGAGTTCTGGCTACTAGGTACGACATATATATATATATATATATATATATATATATATATATATATATATATATATATATATATATATATATGTCGTACCTCACTTCTCGGCCTACTATGCAAGGCCCGATTTGCCTAATAAGCCAAGTTTTCCTGAATTAATATATTTTCTCTAATTTTTTTGTTATGAAATGATAAAGCTACCCATTTCATTATGTATGAGGTCAATTTTTTTTATTGGAGTTAAAATTAACGTAGATATATGACCGAACCTAACCAACCCTACCTTACCTATCTTTATAGGTTAGGTTAGGTTAACCTATCTTTATAGGTTAGGTTACCATCTCTTTTAAGGGTCTGAGCAGGTGGTGGAGCGGGTTAAGGCGTACCTGTTATGCCAGTTGCTGGAAGGCTTCTGTGCTGGCTAGGGTTCGAGTCTCCTGGTGGGAAAGTGTTCTAAAGTTGTTTACTTCACTCTCGTGTTTAGGAGAGTTGTGCCTTAAGCATAGACACTGTGTCTTCCCATATTAACAGGGACTTGATGCAATAAACGTATAAATGACCCCTCACTTGCTCTAGTGCTCTTGGGAGGTGGTGATCTTTGGTGTATTTAAATACTCCGAAATTACCATCTCTTTTAAGGGTCTGAGCAGGTGGTGGAGCGGGTTAAGGCGTACCTGTTATGCCAGTTGCTGGAAGGCTTCTGTGCTGGCTAGGGTTCGAGTCTCCTGGTGGGAAAGTGTTCTAAAGTTATATATATATATATATATATATATATATATATATATATATATATATATATATATATATATATATATATATATATATATATATATATATTTATATATATATATATATATATATATATATATATATATATATATATATATATATATATATATATATATATATATATATAACTTTAGAACACTTTCCCACCAGGAGACTCGAACCCTAGCCAGCACAGAAGCCTTCCAGCAACTGGCATACATATATATATATATATATATATATATATATATATATATATATATATATATATATTTATATATATATATATATATATATATATATATATATATATATATATATATATATATATATATATATATATATATATATATATATATATATATATATATACACACACACACTACATGTACCAGGCTACACGTTGCTGTGGCTCAGTAACACGTGGGCGTTGCTGAGCCAAAGTTCTTCCCACCATTCCCCCCCCTCCCCCATCCCCTCGTCCTCCCAAGCATTCCCAACTCCCCGTCTCTTTGTTCTCCCCACCATTACCCCCTTCCCCCCCCCTCCCCTCATCCCCCCAACCATTCCCCTGTGGCAACAGGTACTCTGAGAGAGAATGCTATTAACATCTGGGGCCAGAGACTGTTCAACACGCTTCAACTACACATAAGGGGCATAACTGGCCGACCCCTCACAGTGTTCAAGAGGGAACTGGATAAGCACCTCAAAGGATACCTGATCAACCTGCCTGTGATTCATATGTCAGGCTGCGAGCAGCCGCGTCAAACAGCCTTGTTGACTAATCCAGCAACGAGGAGGCCTGGTCGACGACCGGGCCGCAGAGACGCTAAGCCCCGTAAACACTTCAAGGTAAGGTCCCCTCATCCTTCCCACCATTCCCCACTCCCTCGCCTTATGAATTCCCAAATGATCAGATGTTCCCATCAAAAAAATGGGAGCATCAAATGATCTGATGTTCCCATCACTGAAAAATAAGAACAGTTAAAAAAAGAAATGAAAATATGCAAAATTAAAAAATACTATGGTCATGAAATGAATGGTATGGTAAACAACACAGCTCAATTCCAACACAATGTTACTCAAAATAATTAAATCAAAATGAAAATAAATAGAAATCTATGAAAATTCAATTTTTCAATGCATTCGAAAACAATGAAATGGAATCGTAACATATTTATTATACCGGGTGTTGCTTTTAAGTCCAACAGATATCACTGATTAAAAAAAAATGTTTTTACCGCCTCCTCTCCCTCTTTGGGTCAAGTCCCTCGTCCCCAACCTTGTGCTGTGATAGCCAGGGCGGTATAGTCACAATACTACTGTGCTGCTGAGTGTTTCAACACTGTTGCATAAGTCACTAGTATCAAGGGGACCCTAGAGTGAACTAGGGAGTGGCGCCTGAGGCTTGGAGGCAGGCTAGCCTGCCCCCTCCGCTCCCTTAGGGGAAGCCTTCCAAACATTTGTATTTAATGCATTGCTGGTGCTAATAACACAGCATCAGCTGTACAGTGTACCTGGGACTCACTGTAAGACTCTTAGCAAGAACCACAGTTCATCTACAGCTTCAGGCACCAAACAGCAAGGAGAGTTGTGGGATCGTAATCTGTCCCCCACGGACCTCTGACCCTTGCGGTTAGAGCGCTGACCCAACGGTCCCCCCTATCCCTTCCCTGGCGGAAGGCTGACAGCCGCCAACACTACAATGATGCCAGCTTTGTACAGAGCAACTGTACATTCCTAGTTATAAGACTTATCTTCCCCACTTTCTCTTATTCTTCTCATTTCGCCATTTCAACAGGTCAAGTGGAACGGTCCAGTGGCCCATGCGGTTATCTGTAAAATCTGGGGGGCCACTTGACTTGGGCATCTGTTCACCCTTGTAGCAGGGTTAGGCTGTCTTAGGGGGACCTTCTGTCCACACATAGGAGAATAAGTCACTGAGGGCTACCCTCTGCGAGTCCCAACCAACCAAGTGGAACATCCAAGTGTTTATCCAATTAAGTCGTCTGAGCACTCTCCAACCCACTGAGAGTGCTCTACCCCTCAGAGCAGGTTTATGACTGTTGGCGCTGTTGACTGGTAAGGCTTGCTGCTTGCCCTGCCATTTGTCATGTTATTCATCAGCACATGGTTATAAATGGTATTAACCAGGTATCGGACGAGGTTAGAGCAACAATTAATGCCGCCTGAAGAAGCAGGTATGGAGGAGGTAGCTGCTGGACCCTCAGGGCTCTCCCCTACCGTGACCAGTGACACTGTCACCCCACCACCCAATGATGGGTTTGAAGCGGTGGTAAGTAAGAGCCAGAGAAGGAAACAAGGGAAACAGAAGCCTGGTGAACAACAGGGTGGAAGGCGTCCGATAGCACCAAGGAGCGAGTACACACGTCTGACCTTCCCTAAAGGCACGAGTGTGGCTGACAGGATTGTGTGGAGTAAGAAACTGAGCGTGGTGTACCCACCTGGCTCTGCAGGCGTGCTACGTCACATGTCAACTCTCCATATGTGTATGTTTCAAGAGAGAAGCAGCAGGTTGTGGAGGCTCTTCTACAAGGGAAAATAGGTGATGTAAAGCTCTCCCCTCTAGATAATCCAACACGGAACAAGAAGATGGTTGAATACCTAGTCTACAGGTACAGTCACAGGTATCCACTAGAGTGGGCCTATGAATTAGACGGGGTACACAGAGCACGAAGATTGACCATGAATGGTAAGCCTACTGATCAAATAGTCATAGTCTGGAAACAGCCTGACCCGCCACCTGACCAGCATTGGTTCGGTGGGTTGTATGCGCCCCCCAGCACGTTCAGGGTGTGGGAGCCGAACCCTGTGGAGTGTTACGAGTGCTGTGGCAGTGGCCACATAGCTAAGTACTGCTTGTGCTCCACACCCAAGTGTGCTCTCTGTTCCGGTCCTCATTCACTGAAGAACTGTCAGTATAAGAAGACCAGACCAAAGAAAGCAGGAACAGGAGCAACAGAACACTGCAACAGAAGCAGGGCAACATCCTGAATCTGTGGCTCCGTCTAAACCGCCGCTGAGGTGTTTCAGATGTGGTATGGAGGGAGTCACCATCTGGCACTCAGACTGTACCAAACGGCCAGCCTCCCTTGGCACAAGGAGGCAAGTACCCGAGACACAACAAGTGTCTACTGATGCCGGCTCTAGTACTGTTGACCCATCCCATAGTGGTGACAGTACCAGCAACGCCCCTGACAACACACAACAGCCTGATACAACAGTTAATGGACAGTTGGCAACCTTGCAAGCACAGGTAGCAGAACTGACTGAAATTATACAGACGCTACGTCGGGCTCCTCCACAAGAGATATAGCAGCCTCCATGCTGCTGTGTCACAGCCGTGGCTCGCGCTGGTAAAGGTTCCTGTGGTGGTGGTGACGGCGGCGGCGGCAGCAGCAGCAGCGGCGGCGGCGGCAGCGGCAGCAGCAGCAGCAGCAGCAGAGCGGCGGCGGCAGCGGCAGCAGCAGCAGCAGCAGAGCGGCGGCGGCAGCGGCGACAGCAGCGGCGACAACAGAGGCGGTGGCAGCGACGTCGTCAGTCAACTCAGGGATGACAGCAGTGATAGTGACACAGAAACATTAACTGGAAAAGGAAGTCGACCTGCATCAACATATTTTAAAATGATTCATGACCTTAAGGAACGCGCTCAAGCCAAGTACGAGAATGAAAAAGATAATATTCTGCGTGACAGTAATTATGCCATACGACTTACAGAGAGCATTCACTCGCGGACCATCCCGAGTTGCTCAGTGATCAAGAAACTGATGATGTCACCAGATGTTCCTGACGACACAAAACGCCAGGTTGGTGTGGCTCTTTACGTCGTAGAGTCACTTATTGACACATTGTGTAAGTGGGACGAGGACAACAATGGGACCACCAGTCCCAGGGAGGAACAACACCAAGACGATGGCCGCTGTTGACACAAGAACCATTAGGTTTCTCAGCTGGAACATTCGTAGCATCAACAAAAGACTGAATGACCTAATTGCATATGTTACCAGTAACAACATAGATATAATTGCTTTACAGGAGCCCTACACGTCCAATATGATAAACAAAACCCCACCAAAAATCAGAGGGTATGCATCCTATAATAACAGTAACGCCACAGGCCTATTAACTTACGTCAGAAGTGATTTACCGCACATTCTTGTGAGCACGTCACACAATGTACACACACAGTACCATCACTTTCATGTACAAACTACAGCAGGCCACTTTTCATTCCTCAACGTATATGCCAGAAGCCAGAAACTCAATGTAACATTGTTCCCAGATCTAGACAATCATGGGACAATATACATGGGAGATTTTAATGCTAGACATATTAGGCTGGGAGACAGTACTAACAACGATAATGGATGCAAATTTATCAAATATGTTTATGACAACAAATTAACCGTGTATACTACGGATACCCAAACTCATTTATTGGGAGGCAGACTTGATTATGTAATGGGTAGAAACCTTGTGCAAGATAGGATGGAATGTTCGTTGGTAAATCACTTGGTTAGTGATCACTATGCAGTTTCTGCTTCCTATGAGGTACAGTGTGATGTACCTAATAGACATCAGAGACGGAAAATGAATATTCCATATGGCTTGCATGACCACTTTATTAATTGTATATCAAAATGGTATCAAGATTACACAATAACGAATGTAGAAGCCTTCTCCAGAGATCTCGTTGATACGATTACTACCTACTATGACACATGGGTGTGTTGGGGAACAGGTCGTAAGCCTAGCAGAAGTGGGCAACACCTACCACCACCCAAGTGGGTCCTTGACCCCGTATTTGTTAAAGAACATGAACGAGTAAAGCAACTTGGAGATACGTACAAACGAACCAAAGCACAAGGTGACTTGCATGCATTTCTAGTTGCAAATAGAGAGGTGAGAGACATGAGCAACGTTATACGTAATAAACATTGGGAAGAGTTCCTACAAAGTATAAATGAGCAAACAACACTTGTTGAAGTTTGGGAAAAGATACGAAAAATCTCTAGAAGCATCCCAACCAAACCGCTGCACCACAGCCCACTAGAACAAGCAAACATCCTCCTTGATCAATGGGCAATAACATCGAGCTACGACTCACTCCCAATTAACATGCAGCACAAACTTGATGACACACGCCCCAACAGACAACGAACCATCAATCTTGCCTGTACAGCTATCGACGTGTCGGACCTTAATGATGTAAGTGAATGGGAGTTAAATCATGCACTAACGATGGGAAAATCAACTGCTCCTGGAGAGGATGGTATTACTTACAGTCTACTGAGATTAGTCTCACACGTACCAGGTAATCCATTATTAGTGTTGTACAGAATGAGTTTACGTGAAGGAGTATTACCTGATGCTTGGACAAAGAGTGTCATTGTTCCTATCCCCAAATCACACTCAGATAATTATAGACCAATATCTCTAGCATCGTGTGTTTGTAATGTGCTTGAACGTATTGTTCTTAACCGGCTCATGTATCGTATACAGGGGCACCTGTCACCTCAACTGTTTGGATTTATGCCTGGGCTCAGTACACAACACTGTTTTGCTGAGTACTTCGCACATATTGAAGCTTCCCCTCAAACAGTCTTCATCGACCTAGCAGCAGCTTTTGATACAGCAAACAGAGAAATCATACTGGAACAGCTTGCCGAGCTGGGAATACAAGGAAAATTACTGAAATGGATAAAGGGCTATTTGTCTAATCGAACAGCATATGTTTTGTTTAATGGTGTTAAAAGCATAGAGAGCAAACACTTTGAACTGGGAACTCCACAAGGAGGGGTCCTCAGTCCCTTGTTGTTCAACGTTCTGATGCATAAACTTATTAAAGATCTTCCAACTAATAATGAAGACACTGTCATTTGTTATGCTGATGATATATGTTTACAGGCTGCCACCGAGCCTAGAATGCAAGTTCTGCTCGACGTTTTTGCTACTAGAGCTGAGGAATGTGGCCTCCTTATCTCTGTACAGAAAAATCGTGCCCTCATTCCATGTGGTATTCCACCAGCCAATTATCATATAGATGGGCGAGCACTTGAGAACTGCGAGTCTTACAGATACCTTGGTGTCCCCATTAACGACCCTGGGTACCTTTCTTCTCTCAAGAGGAGACTTTGGGAGAGATTAAAGCCCTTGCAGGTCCTTGTTGGTGTCAATCATGGACTTAACGTGAGACTTGCTAGAATGTTTTATGTATCATTTATACGCTCTGCGATTGACTACAATGCTCTACATCTCACACTGTATACTGACAAAGAGCTGAAATCTCTTGAAACCTTGCAAAATGAAGCTATGCGTCTCATCCTTGGGGCTCCAAAGTCCACGAGAATAGTTAACATGAGAGCAGAGTTAAAATTACCTACCATAAGTGAGAGAATTTTGTTTATTAGCACAGTTTTCGGCGTGAAGGCATTGAGTAGATCTAGACAACACATGAAGTTTCAAGCTAAACTTTCTAATATGCTGCACTCACCTGAGGTCTATAGAAGAAGAACGAAATCTGATTATGTATATTGGTTCTACAAGGTAGCTAACTCCATCAAAATATTAAATATGTACCCAACTCGACTAATGATTAGTCAGCCAATTACTCCATGGGATAACTGGGATCTATCAGTTGATTTTGTAAATACGCCCAAGAAAGATAGTGTGCACACTACATTATTAAAACAGTTAACACTGAAAAGCATCACTGAAAGTACTCAGAGTATGGGTAACGATGTGTATCAGTGCTATACCGACGGCTCTGTAGAAGAAGGTGGACGATGTACCGGATGTGCATGTAACATATTTGAACAATCTTCTCTCGTACATACAGCAATGAAGCGCGTCAATGACTGGGCAAGTACAACTCAAACCGAACTTGCAGGCATATACCTTGCCACTGAATTTTTAAAAGACAAAGGCAGTGGACTTATATACTGTGACTCGCAGAGTGCACTCCTGGCATTGAACGCACATAGTAGTGACACCCAGAAAATAGTCAGTGATATTCGAATGAATGTTTTAGCTGCCAAAGAAAACAGATTTGAGATTACATTCCTATGGATACCATCACATGTTGGCATCTCAGGGCATGACACTGTTGATATGCTTGCTAAGTCAGCCTGCAGAAAACCAGTGGTAGAAATTGATATGGGTGTTTCATTAGCAGTGACAAAGAGAATACTTAAACAAATATCTAATGAAAATCTCACCGACCTAACAAATTCTCAAAGACCTGAAAGTTGTAGCATTAAATATTATGATAGATATCGTGAGGAGACATTCACATATGGGACTAATAGAACAAGAACCCGGCAATGTGATGTTATAGTATATACGCCTGGGATATAGACGTATCTGGCAGCTTTATCAAAACCCAAATGTCGAGTACACAATGTGTCAACTTTGTGAAAGAGAAAACATGCCCTCTCTTGAACATTATATTGTAGAATGTCCCATATTGTCTGACTTTCGCCCTCCTGGGCTAAGGTATGCTGAACTCTGTAGTTACTATATGAGTACTGGAACACTTGATATATTGGACTTGTATCCAAGATTGACCATGTAATATATCAATCATACAATGTATATATATGATGTAACTATATAACCTGAGCTTGTAAAAGCACCTTCATCACCTTCAGTGTTTAAGTGCTTAATTGCACACTAGTTTCTTTATCAGCTACCTCACCCTGTCAGAGTAAATGAGACAAATGTATGTGAATGCATGTGTGTGTGTGTATATATGTATGTATATGTGTGTGTGTATGTATATGCATGGGTATAAAGTATATATGGAAGCTGATCAGAATTACATTTCACCTTTGTGAATGAACATTAATGACACTATGTAAAAGACACATCTAACACTTTATGTAGGACATACGTAAATCTGTGTATCTATGTATTTACGTATGTAGGTTAGCTTAGCATTTTAAAAGCACCGAATCACCTTCTGTGGTTGAGTGTTCAATAAAACCCTTGAACTGTATGTTTAACACATCTCTAACCCTGTCCATGGAGGACAAAAGAAAATGTATATATGGTGGTTAGCATTGTAAATGTGTGGCCACGTCTGTGGTTGAAAATAATGAAAAAAAAAAAAAAAAAAAGCTGGTGTATCATCAATATAGTAGGTATATAAAAACATGTGCGTATTCTAATGAAAAGTTGTGTCAAAATTTCAAAGCAATCGGTAAAGAACTTTCGGAGATTACAGCTTGGGTTGCCCTTTCGTCCAACAGATGAGGCTGTTTTTCAAAAAAAGCATGTTTTTACCCGTCACCGGTGTAGCATGTATAAAACTCTTTAATCTTTTCATCTCCTACCACCCCTATTATTTAAGGCTTGGAGTGGTGGCCTCACAGGTGAAGGCTGGGTGTGGTGGTCTCTAAGGTGAAGGCTGGGTGTGGTGGTCTCTAAGGTGAAGGCTGGGTGTAGTGGTCTCACAGGTGAAGGCTGGGAATAGTGCCTCACAGGTTAAGGCTGGGAATGGTGGTCTCAGATGAAGGCTGGGAATGGTTATCTCACAGGTGAAGGCTGGGAATGGTGGTCTCACAAGTGAAGACTCTGAATGGTGGTCTCACAGGTGAAGGCTGGGAGTGGTGGTCTCACAGGTGAAGGCTGGGAGTGGTGGTCTCACAGGTGAAGGCTGGGAGTGGTGGTCTCACAGGTGAAGGCTGGGAGTGGTGGTCTCACAGGTGAAGGCTGGGAGTGGTGGTCTCACAGGTGAAAGCTGGGAGCAGTGGTCTCACAGGTGAAGGCTGGGAGTGGTGGTCTCATAGGTGAAGGCTGGGAGTGGTGGTCTCACAGGTGAGGGCTGGGAATGGTGGTCTCACAGGTGAAAGCTGGGACCAGTGGTCTCACAGGTGAAGGCTGGGAATGGTGGTCTCACAGGTGAAGGCTGGGAGTGGTGGTCTCATAGGTGAAGGCTGGGAATGGTGGTCTCACAAGTGAAGGCTGGGAGTGGTGGTCTCACAGGTGAAGGCTGGGAGTGGTGGTCTCACAGGTGAAGGCTGGGTGTGGTGGTCTCACAGGTGAAGGCTGGGTGTGGTGGTCTCACAGGTGAAGGCTGGGTGTGGTGGTCTCACAGGGGAAGGCTGAGTGTGGTCGTCTCACTGGTGAAGGCTGGGTGTGGTGGTCTCACAAGTGAAAACTGGGAGCAGTGGTCACACAGGTGAAGGCTGGGTGTTGTGGTCTTACAGGTGAAGGCTGGGTGTGGTGGTCTCACAGGTGAAGGCTGGAAATAATGGTCTCACAGGTGAAGGCTGGGTGTGGTGATCTCACAGGTGAAGGCTGGGTGTGGTGGTCTCACAGGTGAAGGCTGGGTGTGGTGATCTCACAGGTGAAGGCTGGGTGTGGTGGGCTCACAGGTGAAGGCTGGGTGTGGTGGTCTCACAGGTGAAGGTTTTGTGTGGTGGTCTCACAGGGGAAGGCTGGGTGTGGTGATCTCACAGGGGAAGGCTGGGAATGGTGGTCTGTTACGGCCCTCTTGGGACGCAACGGTGTCGGAAAATCCGACAGCATTTAATATATCATACAGATAATAGCTGCTGTATTACCAACAAGTTACCCATAGAAAACGTAACTTGTAGTGGAATTACCGTCTAAAGAAAACGGGATATCATCACCACATACCATTATAATTCACCAGCTATTCTGCTGGGAATTATTCTTAAATACATTAGTCTTTGGACTTTACCATCATAAAAACATCTTATATAAATTAACTTAATTATCAATATTAAAGTAGAGTAAATGTGACCCTTCTATCACTTTCTGAAATCTGGACAAAGTAGGCCAGGCGTCAGAGAGTGGGGAAGGAGGGCAGCCATTGTTGTGTCACCTCCGAGACGTGTGGAGCAAATTCGGCTCCTATCATTCTGGACAATGTCGACCAGTAACGTCAATAGTATGGAGTGTTAAACAGCCATTGTGTATATACGAGACCAGAGGCTCACACGGGAGCAAATTCGGCTCCTGTTAATTTTACTTGGACGTAGTGTTATGGAAACCAAAGGTACCATCTCCAACACGATGTCTACAATTCAAGTTAAGTCTATCCGAAACCCGTTTATCATTCATTTATGGCCATTAATGTCAGGATATAGGGTGACCCGGTTAGATCGCGAAATCGCCTCAAACTAAAGGTAATTAAGCCAGGTCTTCATGTTCCATGTACTGTATAGTGTTTTCTCTGATATAGCTTGTCATATATAGGTATCTGGCTTCACAGCTAGCGCACTTTTGACAGGTCAAGACGAGGATGCAAGATTATGTGCACCAGTTACTGGGTGATGGAAGCTACCTCAAAGAGGATAATTTGGTGTCTACACCCCTAGTTATACCTGGTGGACTAACCTGCTGTACTATAAGATAAGGAACCTCATCAATGTATGTAGCTATTACTGTAGTTTGATTGGCTGCATATATATTAATTTAATAACCCCCCCTAATGTGTAGAGGATCGATTTGTGAGATTATGAGATTATTGCAGAAATACAGTCCACTTAACATTATACAAATTGCTATCGAAGTATATAAATTAACGTAAATATAAATTCATATAAATTAAATAAATATAAATCTCACAGGTCGGTTCCCACATTATTTGGACCTTCGGAACCGGAATATTCGGTCCTATGAACCCACATTTGGTCATCTTAGTACCGGATGAACCAGTTAACCAGTGGATTCATTAAATATACTAGTGCAGTGTTATTTAAACAAAGGCCAGCCAGTCAAAGACGGAAGCGTAGCCTCGAGGGAGCTCAGGAGCCTCCCTCAGTTCAGTTCAGCCTCCCTCAACTGAGTTCAGCTTCGTCAGCGGTTTCATGCACACCCACAGATATTTGGTGGCGTGGTATTTCGTGAAATGACAGCGCTAATATAGAATCCAGCCAAATTAGTGACTGTGTCTTCGCGAGATTGTTCACGGATTTCGTGGTGTTACATTTCGCGAGAGATTATCTACGAATTTTGTGGACTTTATTTCGCGAGGTCACTAATAATATTTAATACTTCTAGATAATATTAGAAGTTTCATAGAGGCTAATTAAGAGGCTATTATCAATAATTGTGTATATTATTTCTCCAAAATAGAGAATTATTTAATATATATTGCACTAGTGATCACAGTATAATATTTACTAATTGCCAACCCACAACAGGGTAGGATATTACTACTGACTAGTTGAACTATTATTGTTCATCCTAGTCCCATTATTACCATAGTCAGTTGTACTATATTGATTAGCCTAACACCATTAATGAATGGTCCAGACCCTATTTTGGGTGTAATTTTTATCAACTCGAATTGAGTTGTATATATAATAAATTACTTATGATCATTACACCTTTGAGTGATTAATTAGTGTCTCTACCATCCTAGGGTGATATAGAAGAGCTAACCTAAAGGTACTTCCAGTGACACTGGTTTATCACTCAAATCATTAGTGTGTATGATTGTATATATATAATGTGTATTAATTTTAAGTGCTAACCTCTAGTAGAGGTAGGATTATTGCCTAGTGAGTGCAGAATTTAACCCTAGGCTACCATTAGAGCTTGTTCAGTATTATGAGCAGCCCAAGTACAAGTCCCACAAGGCTTCACCAACGAGCCAGTATGAATAATGCAGGGAGAATGAAAAGAACCCTTGCAGGTCTTAAAGGCCACTTAACAAGACAGATCAAGAAATGTGAAGATTTGTCACAACAATCTCAAGTTGATTATGCTGACCTGGAAAGCTATTATCAAGCAGCTGCAGGTAAATTTGAGCAAATCAAATGCCAAATGGCTGTCCTTGTGGGGGCAGACTACTACCATCGATTCATCGGTAGCCCTACTAAATATCAGGGTATAACCATGTTAAACTCTGCAGGAGGTAAATTACTCTCAGGCCCAGTATCAAGCCTGAGGAGACCTATGCCTGCAGATAAACAATACCAATAGAAATCTGAATTTGTCAGCTGATTATATTTCTCCAGTAGCATTATACTAAGGAGATTACAGCTGACTATACCAACAGAGGTTGATGTTAGTATCATCATTTAAAGCTGGAGATGAGTTCATGAGGCTTCAGTGGCAAATCAGTGAACAGTAGCCTAAAACAGCTACAAGTCACTGCGACCAATGTCACTGAACCCACTGCAGTCTCAGAACCATACTTTACTTTAATGATGAGCTATTCAATCTTCTGAATCAATTAACTAAATTAAACCCTAATAAATCTGATGACTGATTTGATACATTTATTATTTAATCAAGATGTATTCCATGGGCCTCAGTGTTTATATATCAGTGACCAGTTACCTGAAGAAACTTCAAGTTATATCTAATGTCACTGATCTCACTGCAGTCCCTGAATCATACTTGACTGTAGTACTTGATCACA
The DNA here is from genome assembly GCF_040958095.1 of Procambarus clarkii. Taxonomy (NCBI): domain Eukaryota; kingdom Metazoa; phylum Arthropoda; class Malacostraca; order Decapoda; family Cambaridae; genus Procambarus; species Procambarus clarkii. The sequence goes on along the minus strand of NC_091174.1, from coordinate 42,111,736 downwards.
TCCAGTCTTCTGGGTTAAATAATATGTAATAAGGCTTGAATATTAGCCTTTCAAGAGTTGACAGGGAAATGAAATCGCATTAGACTTCTAACCCCTGCAACTCTAGTACGGGACATCCGTCCTGTACGAACAGACGCACAAATGTGTGATTAATCTAATAATCCAAAGGAGGAGTATCGGTGTTCGTCTGTTCTAAATAGGACTTCGACCCGTGAGCAGCCCCCTGGGGAATTATGTCGGAAAATCCGACAGCATTTAATATATCATACAGATAATAGCTGCTGTATTACCAACAAGTTACCCATAGAAAACGTAACTTGTAGTGGAATTACCGTCTAAAGAAAACGGGATATCATCACCACATACCATTATAATTCACCAGCTATTCTGCTGGGAATTATTCTTAAATACATTAGTCTTTGGACTTTACCATCATAAAAACATCTTATATAAATTAACTTAATTATCAATATTAAAGTAGAGTAAATGTGACCCTTCTATCACTTTCTGAAATCTGGACAAAGTAGGCCAGGCGTCAGAGAGTGGGGAAGGAGGGCAGCCATTGTTGTGTCACCTCCGAGACGTGTGGAGCAAATTCGGCTCCTATCATTCTGGACAATGTCGACCAGTAACGTCAATAGTATGGAGTGTTAAACAGCCATTGTGTATATACGAGACCAGAGGCTCACACGGGAGCAAATTCGGCTCCTGTTAATTTTACTTGGACGTAGTGTTATGGAAACCAAAGGTACCATCTCCAACACGATGTCTACAATTCAAGTTAAGTCTATCCGAAACCCGTTTATCATTCATTTATGGCCATTAATGTCAGGATATAGGGTGACCCGGTTAGATCGCGAAATCGCCTCAAACTAAAGGTAATTAAGCCAGGTCTTCATGTTCCATGTACTGTATAGTGTTTTCTCTGATATAGTTTGTCATATATAGGTATCTGGCTTCACAGCTAGCGCACTTTTGACAGGTCAAGACGAGGATGCAAGATTATGTGCACCAGTTACTGGGTGATGGAAGCTACCTCAAAGAGGATAATTTGGTGTCTACACCCTAGTTATACCTGGTGGACTAACCTGCTGTACTATAAGATAAGGAACCTCATCAATGTATGTAGCTATTACTGTAGTTTGATTGGCTGCATATATATTAATTTAATAACCCCCCCTAATGTGTAGAGGATCGATTTGTGAGATTATGAGATTATTGCAGAAATACAGTCCACTTAACATTATACAAATTGCTATCGAAGTATATAAATTAACGTAAATATAAATTCATATAAATTAAATAAATATAAATCTCACAGGTCGGTTCCCACAAACGGGGTTCTTACTCTGATGTTGTTAGAGGAAGTTATATCCGACCCCAAGCCAGTAGTGGCTTTCAAGGGATGTGATCCGTGACGCAAGAAACTTAAAGGGGGAAGGGAAAGAAAGTTAAGAACTTAAGATTATAATTGTTCCCATCACCAAATAAATAATATATAAAAGTGCACAGGGGGAGGGGTATTAACACTGTACAAGGGGAGGCTACCTTGAGGTGCTTCCGGGGCTTAGTGTCCCCGCGGCCCGGTCGTCGACCAGGCCTCCTGGTTGCTGGACTGATCAACCAGGCTGTTAGACGGGGCTGCTCGCAGCCTGACGTATGAGTCACAGCCTGGTTGATCAGGTATCCTTTGGAGGTGCTTATCCAGTTCTCTCTTGAACACTGTGAGGGGTTTGCCAGTTATGCCCCTTATGTGTAGTGGAAGCGTGTTGAACAGTCTCGGGCCTCTGATGTTGATAGAGTTCTCTCTCAGAGTACCTGTTGCACCTCTGCTTTTCAAAGGGGGTATTCTGCACATCCTGCCATGTCTTCTGGTCTCATGTGGTGTTATTTCTGTGTGCAGGTTTGGGACCAGCCCCTCAATTATTTTCCACGTGTAAATTATTATGTATCTCTCCCGCCTGCGCTCAAGGGAGTACAGATTTAGGCTCTTTAGTCGGTCCCAGTAATTTAGATGTTTTACTGAGTGGATTCTAGCAGTAAAGGATCTCTGCACGCTCTCTAGGTCAGCAATTTCTCCAGCTTTGAAAGGGGCTGTCATTGTGCAGCAGTACTCCACTCTAGAGAGCACAAGCGTTTTGAAAAGTATCATCATCGGTATAGCATCTCTAGTGTGAAAAGTTCTTGTTATCCAACCTGTCATTTTTCTTGCAGTTGCGACGGCTACTTTATTGTGTTCTTTAAAGGTAAGGTCTTCCGACATGAGTACACCCAGGTCCTTTACATTGCCTTTTCGTTCTATGTTATGATTTGCCTGCGTTTTGTACGTGGTTTCTGTTTTTATATTTTCAATTTTTCCGTAGCGCATGAGCTGAAACTTATCCTCGTTGAATACCATATTATTTTCTGTAGCCCATAGAAAGACCTGATCTACATCTGATTGGAGGTTTGCCGTGTCCTCTATGTTGCCAACTCTCATGAAAATCCTAGTGTCATCTGCAAAGGATGATACAGTGCTATAGGTTGTGTTCTGGTCTATGTCCGATATGAGGATGAGAAAAAGTACTGGAGCAAGCACAGTACCCTGGGGGACTGAGCTCTTCACGGTTGATGGGCTGGATTTTATTTTGTTGACTATTACACATTGGGTTCTGTCAGTCAGGAAATTGTAGATCCATCTGCCTATTTTCCCGGTAATTCCTTTTGAACGCATTTTATGTGCGATAACACCATGGTCACATTTATCAAAAGCTTTTGCGAAATCTGTGTAAATTACATCAGCGTTTTGTTTGTCTTCCATAGCATCTAATGCCATATCATAGTGGTCCAGCAACTGCGACAGGCAAGAGCGCCCTGTTCTGAAACCATGTTGTCCGGGGTTATGGAGATGCTGTGATTCCATGTATTTTGTGATCTTACTTCTTAGCACTCTCTCAAAAATGTTTATGATGTGCGATGCTAGTGCTATCGGTCTGTAATTTTTTGCCTCTGCCTTATTTCCTCCTTTATGGAGTGGTGCTATCTCTGCTGTTTTTAGTATGTCAGGGATAACGCCAGTATCTAGGCTTTGTCTCCACAGAATGTGAAGGGCCTGCGATAGTGGTTTTTTACAGTTCTTGATGAATATGGAGTTCCAAGAATCCGGGCCTGGTGCAGAGTGCATAGGCATACTGTTTATGGCTTCTTCAAAATCTAGTGGGGATAGGGCGACGTCTGATATGTGATTTGATGTTGGTATCATATCCATGAAAAATTCATTTGGGTTATCAATCTTTAGTGCATTTAATGGCTCACTGAAAACAGAGTCGTACTGCTTCCTCAGTAACTCGCTCATTTCTTTGTTGTCATCTGTGAAAGTTCCATCTCCCTTTCGCAGGGGCCCGATACTAGATGTGGTTTTTTATCTTGATTTTGCATAGGAGAAAAAATATTTCGGATTTCTCTCTATTTCACTGATGGCCTTTTGCTCTCTTTGCCTCTCCTGGGTTTTGTATGATTCTTGTAGCTTGAGTTCAATTGTTTCTATTTCTCTACCAAACCTTCTTCGCCGTTCTTGAGATAGGGTGCGACTCTCAAGTTGTTCCGCGATTCGTTTTCTTCGCCTATATAGGGAACGACGTTCCCGTTCCAATCTGCATCTCTTTCTCTTTTTTCTTAGGGGTATGCGGTTTGAACATATTTCTAGTGCTACTGAGCTTATTTTTTCCAGGCACTGGTTCAGGTTTGCATTTCCTAGCTGTTCTTCCCAGTTTATTTCTGTGAAGTCCTGGTTTATTTGCTCCCAGTTTATCCGTTTATTATTGAAGTTGAATTTGCAATAAAATACACAATTGTCTTCGTACTGAAGAATCGCACAATCGTCTTCTCCTGAAGACTCTGGTTCAACTCTCTCGGTGCTGAGTCCTCGGTGCTTTCGTGGCCTCACAACGAATCCTCTGAGAAGTTGAGCCTACCCTGGCCACAGGTCAGCCAAAAACACCGGTCCACTGGGGGCACCGCCGTGGAGGCCGTCAACCACACTTCCAGCAGGTTCGCTGGCAGGTTCAGGATCAGCAAGGCTGGTCAGGCCACTCCACGGGCGATATTAGGGTAACGCCCTAGACAGGAGTCTCGGGTGATATCACAAATCACTCTCCTGCCCTCAATACCCCAGTGGATAAACGTCTCCAGCAGTCGGTCCCGGGTAATCCTTCAACTGCCACTCCACTGGCAGGGTAACACCACAGTGTTCTTCCGGGGGACGACTTCACAGCTGCTGCAGCAAAGCACAAGGTATGGAGACGGCTGCCTAGGGTAGACTGACTCAACTTCCATCACAGCAGTCCCAGGTCGACTCTGTAAGCAGACACGTCATCAATAACTCGGACACACTAAGGCACCTCACTTACAGGCTCAGACACAAACGCCCACCTATCCATTCCATAGATGGCGCTGGTGTCTGAGCACCACCTCACCAGAGGTCAGCAGCGGCTGTGTTGAGCGCTGAACAGGACTAGAAACTGGCCCTCGAGGCCAATACATCCCGTCCTCGCCAGGTGTCGTCGTCCATTTGGTGGGGGTTTCGGGAGCTGACCCACAGATGGCGCGGTCGTCACTGCTCCGGGCTCGGACGCTGGATCCGGGTTCGTAACATGGTCTCACAGGTGAAGGCTGGGAATGGTGGTCTCACAGGTGAAGGCTGGGTGAGGTGGTCTCACATGCGAAGGCTGGGTGTAGTGGTCTCACAGGTGAAGGCTGGGTGTGGTGGACTCTCAGGTGAAGGCTGGGTGTGGTGGTCTCACAGGTGAAGGCTGGGTGTGGTGGTCTCTCAGGTGAAGGCTGGGTGTGGTGGTCTCACAGGTGAAGACTTGGAATGGTGGTCTCACAGGTGAAGGCTGAGTATGGTGGTCTCACAGGTGATGGCTGGGTGTGGTGGTCTCACAGGTGAAGGCTGGGTGTGGTGGTCTCACTGGTGAAGACTTGGAATGGTGGTTTCACAGGTGAAGGCTGAGTATGGTGGTCTCACAGGTGAAGGCTGGGTGTGGTGGTCTCACAGGTGAAGGCTGGGTGTGGTGGTCTCACAGGTGAAGACTTGGAATGGTGGTCTCACAGGTGAAGGCTGAGTATGGTGGTCTCACAGGTGAAGGCTGGGTGTGGTGTCTCACAGGTGAAGGCTGGGTGTGGTGATCTCAATGGTGAAGGCTGGGTGTGGTGGTCTCACTGGTGAAGGCTGGGTGTGGTGGTCTTAGAGGTGAAGGCTATGTGTGGTGATCTCACTGGTGAAGGCTGGGTGTAGTGGTCTCACAGGTGAAGGCGGGGTGTGGTGGTCTTAGAGGTGAAGGCTGGGTGTGGTGGTCTCACTGGTGAAGGCTGATTGTGGTGGTCTCACAGGTGAAGACTTGGAATGGTGGTCTAACAGGTGAAGGCTGAGTATGGTGGTCTCACAGGTGAAGGCTGGGTGTGGTGGTCTCACAAGTGAAGGCTGGGTGTGTTGGTCTCACAGGTGAAGGCTAGGTGTGGTGGTCTCACAGGTGAAGGCTGGGTGTGGTGGTCTCACAGGTGAAGGCTGGGTGTGGTGGTCGCACAGGTGAAGGCTGGGTGTGGTGGTCTCACAGGTGAAGGCTGGGTGTGGTGGTCTCACAGGTGAAGGCTGGAAGTGGTGGTCTCACTGGTGAAGGGTGGGTGCGGTGGTCTGACAGGTGAAGGCTGGGAATAGTGGTCTCACAGGTGAAGGCTGGGTGTGGTGGTCTCACAGGTGAAGGTTGGAAGTAGTGGTGGTCTCTCAGGTGAAGGCTGGGTGTGGTGATCTCTCAGGTGAAGGTTGGGTGTGGTGGTCTCTCAGGGGAAGGCTGGGTGTGGTGGTCTCTCAGGGGAAGGCTGGGTTTGGTGGTCTCGCAAGTGAAGGCTGGGTGTTGTGGTCTGAGAGGTGAAAGCTAGGAATGGTTTTCTCACAGGTTAAGGCTGGGTGTGGTGGTCTCTAAGGTGAAGGCTGGGAGTGGTGGTCTCACAGGTGAAGGCTGGGTTTGGTGGTCTCGCAAGTGAAGGCTGGGTGTGGTGATCTCTCAGGTGAAGGCTGGGTGTGGTGGTCTCTCAGGGGAAGGCTGGGTTTGGTGGTCTCACAGGTGAAGGCTGGGTGTTGTGGTCTGAGAGGTGAAAGCTAGGAATGGTTTTCTCACAGGTTAAGGCTGGGTGTGGTGGTCTCTAAGGTGAAGGCTGGGAGTGGTGGTCTCACAGGTGAAGGCTGGGTGTGGTGGTCTCGCAAGTGAAGGCTGGGTGTGGTGGTCTCTAAGGTGAAGGCTGGGTGTAGTGGTCTGACAGGTGAAAGCTTGGAGTGGTCGTCTCACAGGTGAAGGCTGGGTGTGGTGATCTAACTGGTGAAGGCTGGGTGTTTTTTTCTCACAGGTGAAGGCTGGGAGTGGTGGTATCACAGGTGAAGGCTGGGAGTGGTGGTATCACAGGTGAAGGCTGGGAGTGGTCTTCTCTCAGGTGAAGGCTGGGTGTGGTGGTCTTGCAAGTGAGGGCTGGGTGTGGTGGTCTCACAGGTGATAGCTGGTAGTGGTGGTCTCGCAGGTGAAGGCTGGGAGTGGTGGTCTCACAGGTGAAGGCTGGGTGTGGAGGTCTAGCAAGTGAAGGCCGGGTGTGGTGGTCTCTAAGGTGAAGGCTGGGTGTGGTGGTCCCGCAAGTGAAAGCTGGGTGTGGTGGTCTCACAGGTGAAGGCTGGAAGTGGTGGTCTCACAGGTTAAGGCTGGTAGTGGTGGTCGCACAGGTGAAAGCTTGGAGTGGTGGTCTCACAGGTGAAGGCTGGGTGTGGTGGTCTCACAGGTGAAGGGTGGGTGCGGTGGTCTGACAGGTGAAGGCTGGGAATAGTGGTCTCACAGGTGAAGACTTGGAGTGGGCGGCTCGCAGGTGAAGGCTGGGTGTGGTGGTTTCACAGGTGAAAGCTGGGTGTGGTGATCTCTCAGGTGAAGGCTGGGAGTGGTGGTTTCACAGGTGAAGGCTGGGTGTGGTGATCTCAGAGGTGAAGGCTGGGTGTGGTGGTCTCACAGGTGAAGGCTGGAAGTAGTGGTGGTCTCTCAGGTGAAGACTGGGTGTGGTGGTCTCACAGGTGAAGGCTGGGTGTGGTGATCTCTCAGGTGAAGGCTGGGTGTGGTGGTCTCTCAGGGGAAGGCTGGGTTTGGTGGTCTCTCAGGGGAAGGTTGGGTTTGGTGGTCTGACAGGTGAAAGCTTGGAGTGGTCGTCTCACAGGTGAAGGCTGGGTGTGGTGGTCTCACAGGTGAAGGCTGAGTGTGGTGATCTCAATGGTGAAGGCTGGGTGTGGTGGTCTCACAGGTGAAGGCTGGGTGTGGTGGTCTTAGAGGTGAAGGCTATGTGTGGTGATCTCACTGGTGAAGGCTGGGTGTGGTGGTCTCACAGGTGAAGGCTGGGTGTGGTGGTCTTAGAGGTGAAGGCTGGGTGTGGTGGTCTCACTGGTGAAGGCTGGGTGTGGTGGTCTCACAGGTGAAGACTTGGAATGGTGGTCTCACAGGTGAAGGCTGAGTATGGTGGTCTCACAGGTGAAGGCTGGGTGTGGTGGTCTCACAGGTGAAGGCTAGGTGTGGTGGTCTTACAGGTGAAGGCTAGGTGTGGTGGTCTCACAGGTGAAGGCTGGGTGTGGTGGTCTCACAGGTGAAGGCTGGGTGTGGTGGTCGCACAGGTGAAGGCTGGGTGTGGTGGTCTCACAGGTGAAGGCTGGGAATAGTGGTCTCACAGGTGAAGGCTGGGTGTGGTGGTCTCACAGGTGAAGGCTGGAAGTAGTGGTGGTCTCTCAGGTGAAGGCTGGGTGTGGTGATCTCTCAGGTGAAGGCTGGGTGTGGTGGTCTCTCAGGGGAAGGCTGGGTGTGGTGGTCTCTCAGGGGAAGGCTGGGTTTGGTGGTCTCGCAAGTGAAGGCTGAGTGTTGTGGTCTGAGAGGTGAAAGCTAGGAATGGTTTTCTCACAGGTTAAGGCTGGGTGTGGTGGTCTCTAAGGTGTAGGCTGGGAGTGGTGGTCTCACAGGTGAAGGCTGGGTGTGGTGGTCTCGCAAGTGAAGGCTGGGTGTGGTGGTCTCTAAGGTGAAGGCTGGGTGTAGTGGTCTGACAGGTGAAAGCTTGGAGTGGTCGTCTCTCAGGTGAAGGCTGGGTGTGGTGGTCTTGCAAGTGAGGGCTGGGTGTGGTGGTCTCACAGGTGATAGCTGGTAGTGGTGGTCTCGCAGGTGAAGGCTGGGAGTGGTGGTCTCACAGGTGAAGGCTGGGTGTGGAGGTCTAGCAAGTGAAGGCCGGGTGTGGTGGTCTCTAAGGTGAAGGCTGGGTGTGGTGGTCCCGCAAGTGAAAGCTGGGTGTGGTGGTCTCACAGGTGAAGGCTGGAAGTGGTGGTCTCACAGGTTAAGGCTGGTAGTGGTGGTCGCACAGGTGAAAGCTTAGAGTGGTGGTCTCACAGGTGAAGGCTGGGTGTGGTGGTCTCACTGGTGAAGGGTGGGTGCGGTGGTCTGACAGGTGAAGGCTGGGAATAGTGGTCTCACAGGTGAAGACTTGGAGTGGGCGGCTCTCAGGTGAAGGCTGGGTGTGGTGGTTTCACAGGTGAAAGCTGGGTGTGGTGATCTCTCAGGTGAAGGCTGGGAGTGGTGGTTTCACAGGTGAAGGCTGGGTGTGGTGATCTCAGAGGTGAAGGCTGGGTGTGGTGGTCTCACAGGTGAAGGCTGGAAGTAGTGGTGGTCTCTCAGGTGAAGGCTGGGTGTGGTGGTCTCACAGGTGAAGGCTGGGTGTGGTGATCTCTCAGGTGAAGGCTGGGTGTGGTGGTCTCTCAGGGGAAGGCTGGGTTTGGTGGTCTCTCAGGGGAAGGCTGGGTTTGGTGGTCTCACAGGTGAAGGCTATAAGAGGTGGTCTAGCAAGTGAAGGCTGGGTGTTGTGGTCTGACAGGTGAAAGCTTGGAGTGGTCGTCTCACAGGTGAAGGCTGGGTGTGGTGGTCTCACAGGTGAAGGCTGGGTGTGGTGATCTCAATGGTGAAGGCTGGGTGTGGTGGTCTCACAGGTGAAGGCTGGGTGTGGTGGTCTTAGAGGTGAAGGCTATGTGTGGTGATCTCACTGGTGAATGCTGGGTGTGGTGGTCTCACAGGTGAAGGCTGGGTGTGGTGGTCTGAGAGGTGAAGGCTGGGTGTGGTGGTCTCACTGGTGAAGGCTGGGTGTGGTGGTCTCACAGGTGAAGACTTGGAATGGTGGTCTCACAGGTGAAGGCTGAGTATGGTGGTCTCACAGGTGAAGGCTGGGTGTGGTGGTCTCACAGGTGAAGGCTAGGTGAGGTGGTCTTACAGGTGAAGGCTAGGTGTGGTGGTCTCACAGGTGAAGGCTGGGTGTGGTGGTCTCACAGGTGAAGGCTGGGTGTGGTGGTCGCACAGGTGAAGGCTGGGTGTGGTGGTCTCACAGGTGAAGGCTGGGTGTGGTGGTCTCACAGGTGAAGGCTGGAAGTGGTGGTCTGTTACGAACCCGGATTCAGCGTCCGAGCAAGGAGCAGTAACAACAACGCCATCTGTGGGTCAGCTCCCGAAACCCCCGCCAAACGAACGACGACACCGGATGAGGACGGCGAATATCGGCCACAAGGGCCAGTTTCCAGTCCTGTGCAGCTCACAACACAGCCGCTCCTGACCTCTGGTGAGGTGGTGCTCCGACGACAGCGCCATCTATGGACTGGATACGTCAGGTGTTTGCGCCCGAGCCCGTAAGTGAGGTGTATTAGTGTCCCGGTTATTGATGACGTGTCTGCTTACAGAGCCGACTTGGGACCACTGTGATGGAAGTGGAGTGAGTCTACCCGAGGCAGCCAGTCTCCATACTGTGAAGTTTGCTGCAGCTGTTGTGACGTCGTCCCCCCCGGAAGAACACTGTGGTGTGTTAGCCTGCCAGTGGAGTGGCAGTGAAAGGATTTACCCGGGACCGACTGTTGGAGACGATCATCCACTGGGGTATTGAGGACAGGAGGGTGATTTGTGATATCACACGAGACTCCTGTCTAGGGCGTACCCCTTATATCGTTCGTGGAGTGGCCGTACCAGCCTTGGTGGCTCAGTACCTGCCAGCAGACCAGCTGGACGTGTGGTTGACGGCCTCCACGACGGTGCCCCCAGTGGACCTGTGTTTTGGCTGACCTGTGGCCAGGGTAGGCTCGGCATTCTCAGAGGACACGTCTTGAGGCCACGAAGAAAGCACCGCGGACTCAGCACCAAGTGGTGTGGCACCAGCGTCTTCAGCAGAAGACCACGATTATGGATTAATCCTCTTGTATAGTGTTAATACCCCCCCCCCTTTGTGTAACCGCACTATATATTATTTATTGGTGACGGACATTATATAATATTAAGTTCTTAGCTTTCTTTCCCTACTCCCTTTAAGTTACTTGCGTCACGGATCTCATCCCTTGATAGCCACTACTGGCTCGGGAACGGATACATATATCTTCCTCTAACAACATCAGAGTAAGGACCCCGTTGCGTCCCGAGAGGGCCGTAACATGGTCTCACTGGTGAAGGGTGGGTGCGGTGGTCTGACAGGTGAAGGCTGGGAATAGTGGTCTCACAGGTGAAGGCTGGGTGTGGTGGTCTCACAGGTGAAGGCTGGAAGTAGTGGTGGTCTCTCAGGTGAAGGCTGGGTGTGGTGATCTCTCAGGTGAAGGCTGGGTGTGGTGGTCTCTCAGGGGAAGGCTGGGTGTGGTGGTCTCTCAGGGGAAGGCTGGGTTTGGTGGTCTCGCAAGTGAAGGCTGGGTGTTGTGGTCTGAGAGGTGAAAGCTAGGAATGGTTATCTCACAGGTTAAGGCTGGGTGTGGTGGTCTCTAAGGTGAAGGCTGGGAGTGGTGGTCTCACAGGTGAAGGCTGGGTGTGGTGATCTCTCAGGTGAAGGCTGGGTGTGGTGGTCTCTCAGGGAAAGGCTGGGTGTGGTGGTCTCTCAGGGGAAGGCTGGGTTTGGTGGTCTCGCAAGTGAAGGCTGGGTGTTGTGGTCTGAGAGGTGAAAGCTAGGAATGGTTTTCTCACAGGTTAAGGCTGGGTGTGGTGGTCTCTAAGGTGAAGGCTGGGAGTGGTGGTCTCACAGGTGAAGGCTGGGTGTGGTGGTCTCGCAAGTGAAGGCTGGGTGTGGTGGTCTCTAAGGTGAAGGCTGGGTGTAGTGGTCTGACAGGTGAAAGCTTGGAGTGGTCGTCTCACAGGTGAAGGCTGGGTGTGGTGATCTAACTGGTGAAGGCTGGGTGTGGTGGTCTCACAGGTGAAGGCTGCGTGTTTTGGTCTCACAGGTGAAGGCTGGGAGTGGTGGTATCACAGGTGAAGGCTGGGAGTGGTGGTATCACAGGTGAAGGCTGGGAGTGGTCTTCTCTCAGGTGAAGGCTGGGTGTGGTGGTCTTGCAAGTGAAGGCTGGGTGTGGTGGTCTCACAGGTGATAGCTGGTAGTGGTGGTCTCGCAGGTGAAGGCTGGGAGTGGTGGTCTCACAGGTGAAGGCTGGGTGTGGAGGTCTCGCAAGTGAAGGCCGGGTGTGGTGGTCTCTAAGGTGAAGGCTGGGTGTGGTGGTCCCGCAAGTGAAAGCTGGGTGTGGTGGTCTCACAGGTGAAGGCTGGAAGTGGTGGTCTCACAGGTTAAGGCTGGTAGTGGTGGTCGCACAGGTGAAAGCTTGGAGTGGTGGTCTCACAGGTGAAGGCTGGGTGTGGTGATCTCTCTGGTGAAGGCTGGGTGTGGTGGTCTCACTGGTGAAGGGTGGGTGCGGTGGTCTGACAGGTGAAGGCTGGGAATAGTGGTCTCACAGGTGAAGACTTGGAGTGGGCGGCTCTCAGGTGAAGGCTGGGTGTGGTGGTTTCACAGGTGAAAGCTGGGTGTAGTGATCTCTCAGGTGAAGGCTGGGAGTGGTGGTTTCACAGGTGAAGGCTGGGTGTGGTGATCTCAGAGGTGAAGGCTGGGTGTGGTGGTCTCACAGGTGAAGGCTGGAAGTAGTGGTGGTCTCTCAGGTGAAGGCTGGGTGTGGTGGTCTCACAGGTGAAGGCTGGGTGTGGTGATCTCTCAGGTGAAGGCTGGGTGTGGTGGTCTCTCAGGGGAAGGCTGGGTTTGGTGGTCTCTCAGGGGAAGGCTGGGTTTGGTGGTCTCACAGGTGATGGCTAGAAGAGGTGGTCTCGCAAGTGAAGGCTGGGTGTTGTGGTCTGACAGGTGAAAGCTAGGAATGGTTTTCTCACAGGTTAAGGCTGGGTGTGGTGGTCTCTAAGGTGAAGGGTGGGAGTGGTGGTCTCACAGGTGAAGGCTGGGTGTGGTGGTCTGGCAAGTGAAGGCCGGGTGTGGTGGTCTCAAAGGTGAAGGCTGGGTGTAGTGGTCTGACAGGTGAAAGCTTGGAGTGGTCGTCTCACAGGTGAAGGCTGGGTGTGGTGATCTAACTGGTGAAGGCTGGTGTGGTGGTCTCACAGGTGAAGGCTGGGAGTCGTGGTATCACAGGTGAAGGCTGGGAGTGGTGGTCCCACAGGTGAAGGCTGGGAGTGGTCTTCTCTCAGGTTAAGGCTGGGTGTGGTGGTCTTGCAAGTGAAGGCTGGGTGTGGTGGTCTCACAGGTAAAGGCTGGATGTGGTGGTCTCACAGGTGAAGGATGGGTGTGGTGGTCTCACAGGGGAAGGCTGGGTGTGGTGGTCCCACAGGTGAAGGCTTGGAGTGGTGGTCTCGCAAGTGAAGGCTGGGTGTGGAGGTCTCACAGGTGAAGGCTGCGTGTTGTGGTCTCACAGGGGAAGGCTGGGAGTGGTGGTCTCACAGGTGAAGGCTGGGTGTGGTGGTCTCACAGATGAAGGATGGGGATGTTAGTTTCTCAGGTGAAAGCTGGGTGTGGTGGTCTCACAGGTGAAGGCTTGGAGTAGTGGTCTCACAGGTGAAAGCTGGGAATAGTGCCTCACAGGTTAAGGCTGGGAATGGTGGTCTCAGATGAAGGCTGGGAATGGTTATCTCACAGGTGAAGGCTGGGAATGGTGGTCTCACAGGTGAAGACTCTGAATGGTGGTCTCACAGGTGAAGGCTGGGAGTGGTGGTCTCACAGGTGAAGGCTGGGAGCAGTGGTCTCATAGGTGAAGGCTGGGAGTGGTGGTCTCACATGTGAAGGCTGGGTGAGGTGGTCTCACATGTGAAGGCTGGGTGTGGTGGTCTCAGTGGTGATGGCTGAGTGTGGTCGTCGCACTGGTGAAGGCTGGGTGTGGTGGTCTCACAGGGGGAAGGCTGAGTGTGGTCGTCGCACTGGTGAAGGCTGGGGGTTGGTGTCTCACTGGTGAAAGCTGAGTGTGGTGGTCTCACAAGTGAAAGCTGGGACCAGTTCTCTCACAGGTGAAGGCTGGGTATGGTGGTCTCACAGGTGAAGGCTGGAAATGGTGGTTTCACAGGTGAAGGCTGGGAATGGTGGTCTCACAGGTGAAGGCTGGGAGTGGTGGTCTCACAGGTGAAGGCTGGGAATGGTGGTCTCACAGGTGAAGGCTAGGTGTGGTGGTCTCATAGGTGAAGGTTTTGTGTGGTGGTCTCACAGGGGAAGGCTGGGAATGATGATCTCACAGGTGAAGGCTGGGAATGGTGGTCTCACAGGTGAAGGCTGGGAATGGTGGTCTTACAGGTGAAGGCTGGGTGTAGTGGTCTCACAGATGAAGGCTGGGTGTGGTGGTCTCTAAGGTGAAGGCTGGGTGTGGTGGTCTCACAGGTGAAGGCTGGAAGTGGTGGTTTCGCAAGTGAAGGCTGGGTGTTGTGGTCTGACAGGTGAAAGCTAGGAATGGTTTTCTCACAGTTGAAGGCTGGGTGTGGTGGTCTCGCAAGTGAAGGCCGGGTGTGGTGGTCTCTAAGGTGAAGGCTGGGTGTAGTGGTCTGACAGGTGAAAGCTTGGAGTGGTCGTCTCACTGGTGACGGCTGGGTGTGGTGGTCTCACAGGTGAAGGCTGCGTGTTATGGTCTCACAGGTGAAGGCTGGGTGTGGTGGTCTCACAGGTGAAGGCTGGATGTGGTGGTCTCACAGGTGAAGGATGGGTGTGGTGGTCTCACAGGGGAAGGCTGGGTGTGGTGGTCTCACAGGTGAAGGCTTGGAGTGGTGGTCTCGCAAGTGAAGGCTGGGTGTGGAGGTCTCACAGGTGAAGGCTGCGTGTTGTGGTCTCACAGGGGAAGGCTGGGAATGGTGGTCTCACAGGTGAAGGCTGGGTGTGGTGGTCTCACTGGTGAAAGCTGGGTGTGGTGGTCTCACAGGTGAAGGCTTGGAGTAGTGGTCTCACAGGTGAAGGCTGGGAATGGTGGTCTCACAAGTGAAGACTCTGAATGGTGGTCTCACAGGTGAAGGCTGGGTGTGGTGGTCTCACAGGGGCAGGCTGGGTGTGGTGGTCTCAGTGGTGATGGCTGCGTGTTGTAGTCTCACAGGGGAAGGCTTGGTGTGGTAGTCTCACAGGTGAAAACTGAGTGTGGTGGTCTCAAAGGTGAAAGCTGGGTGTCGTGGTCTCACTGGTGAAGGCTTGGAGTGGTGGTCTCACAGGTGAAGGCTGGGTGTTGTTGTCTCACAGGTGAAGGCTGGGTGTAGTGGTCTTACAGGGGAAGGCTTGGTGTGGTGGTCTCACAGGTGATGGCTGGGAATGGTGGTCTTACAGGTGAAGGCTGGGTGAGGTGGTCTCTCATGTGAAGGCTGGGTGTAGTGGTCTTACAGGTGAAGGCTGGGTGTTATGGTCTCACTGGTTAAGTTTGGGTGTTGTGATCTCACAGGTGGAGGCTGGGTGTGGTGGTCTCACAGGTGAAGGCTGGGAGTGGTGGTCTCACAGGTGAAGGCTTGGTGTGGTGGTCCCACAGGTGAAGGCTAGGTGTGGTGGTCTCACAGGTGAAGGCTGGCTGTGGTGGTCTCACAGGTGAAGGCTGGGTGTGGTGGTCTCACAGGTGAAGGCTCGGTGTGGTGGTCTCACAGGTGAAGGCTGGAGGTGGTGGTGTCTCCGGCGAAGGCTGGGTGTGGTGGTCTCACAAGTGAAGGCTGGGTTTGGTGGTCTCACTGGTGAAGGCTGGGAATGGTGGTCTCACTGGTGAAGGCTTGGAGTGGTGGTCTCACAAGTGAAGGCTGGGTGTTGTTGTCTCACTGGTGAAGGCTGGGAGTGGTGGTTTCACAGGTGAAGGCTGGGTGTGGTGGTCTAACAGGAGATGGCTTGGAGTAGTGGACTCACAGTTGAAGTCTGGGAATGGTGGCCTCACAGGTGAAGGCTGGGAATGGTGATCTCACAGATGAAAGCTGGGTGTGGTGGTCTAACAGGAGATGGCTTGGAGTAGTGGACTCACAGTTGAGGTCTGGGAATGGTGGCCTCACAGGTGAAGGCTGGGAATGGTGATCTCACAGGTGAAGGCTGGGAATGGTGGTCTCACAGGTGAAGGCTGGGTGTGGTGGTTTCACAGGTGAAAGCTGGGAATGGTGATCTCACAGATGAAAGCTGGGTGTGGTGGTCTCATAGGTGATGGCTTGGAATGGTGGCCTCACAGGTGAAGGCTGGGAATGGCGGTCTAAGGTGAAGGCTGGGAATGGTGGTCTCACAGGTGAAAGCTGGGAATGGTGGTCTCAGAGGTGAGGGCTGGGAATGGTGGTCTCACAGTTGACGTCTGGGAATGGTGGTCTCACAATTGAAGGCTGGGTGTAGTGGTCTCTAAGGTGAAGGCTGGGTGTGGTGGTCTCACAGGTGAAGGCTGGGTGTGGTGGTCTCACAGGTGAAGGTTTTGTGTGATGGTCTCACAGGGGAAGGCTGGGTGTGGTGGTCTCACAGGGGAAGGCTGGGAATGATGGTCTCACAGGTGATGGCTGGGAATGGTGGTCTTACAGGTGAAGGCTGGGTGAGGTGGTCTCTCATGTGAAAGCTGGGTGTAGTGGTCTTACAGGTGAAAGCTGGGTGTCGTGGTCTCACAGGTGAAGGCTGGGTGTGGTGGTCTCACATGTGAAAGGTGGAAGTGGTGGTTTCATAGGTGAAGGCTGGGTGTGGTGATTTCACAGATGAAGGCTGGGTGTAGTGGTCTCAGTGTTCAAGGCTGGGAGTGGTGGTCTCGCAAGTGAAGGCTGGGTGTGGTGGTCTCACAGTTGAAGGCTGTGTGATGTGGTCTCTAAGGTGAAGGCTGGGTGTGGTGATCTTACAGGTGAAGGCTGGGTGTGGTGGTCTCACAGTTGAAGGCTGTGTGATGTGGTGTCAAAGGTGAAGGCTGGGTGTGGTGGTCTGACAGGTGAAGGCTGGGAGTGGTGGTCTCACAGGTGAAAGCTGGGTGTGGTGGTCTCACAAGTGAAGGCTGGGTGTGGTGGTCTCACAGGTGAAGGCTGGGTAAGGTGGTCACACAGGTGAAGGCTGGGTGTGGTGGTCTCATAGATGATGGCTTGGAGTAGTGGTCTCACAGGTGGTGGCTGGAAGTGGTGGTCTCGCAAGTGAAGGCTGGGTGTGGTGTTATAACAGGTGAAGGCTGGGTGTGGTGGTCACACAGCTGAAGGCTGGGTGTTATGGTCTCACTGGATAAGTTTGGGTGTTGTGATCTCACAGGTGGAGGCTGGGTGTGGTGGTCTCACAGGTGAAGACTTGGAGTGGTCGTCTCTCAGGTGAAGGCTGGGTGTGGTGGTCTCACAGGTGAAGGCTGGGTGTGGTGGTCTCACAGGTGAAGGCTGGGTGTGGTGGTCTCACAGGTGAAGGCTAGGTGTGGTGGTCTCACAGGTGAAGGCTGGGTGTGGTGGTCTCACAGGTGAAAGCTGGGTGTGGTGGTCTCACAGGTGAAGGCTGGGTGTGGTGGTCTCACAGGTGAAGGCTGGGTAAGGTGGTCACACAGGAGAAGGCTGGGTGTGGTGGTCTCATAGATGATGGCTTGGAGTAGTGGTCTCACAGGTGGTGGCTGGAAGTGGTGGTCTCGCAAGTGAAGGCTGGGTGTGGTGTTATAACAGGTGAAGGCTGGGTGTGGTGGTCACACAGCTGAAGGCTGGGTGTTATGGTCTCACTGGATAAGTTTGGGTGTTGTGATCTCACAGGTGGAGGCTGGGTGTGGTGGTCTCACAGGTGAAGACTTGGAGTGGTCGTCTCTCAGGTGAAGGCTGGGTGTGGTGGTCTCACAGGTGAAGGCTGGGTGTGGTGGTCTCACAGGTGAAGGCTGGGTGTGGTGGTCACACAGGTGAAGGCTAGGTGTGGTGGTCTCACAGGTGAAGGCTGGGTGTGGTGGTCTCACAGGTGAAGGCTGGGTGTGGTGGTCTCACAGGTGAAGGCTGGGTGTGGTGGTCTCACAGGTGAAGGCTGGAGGTGGTGGTGTCTCCGGCGAAGGCTGGGTGTGGTGGTCTCACAAGTGAAGGCTGGGTTTGGTGGTCTCACTGGTGAAGGCTTGGAGTGGTGGTCTCACAGGTGAAGGCTGGGTGTTGTTGTCTCACAGGTGAAGGCTGGGTGTGGTGGTCTCACTGGTGAAGGCTGGGTGTGGTGGTCTCACTGGTGAAGACTGGGTGTGGTGGTCTCACTGGTGAAGGCTGGGTGTGGTGGTTTCACAGGTGAAAGCTGGGAATGGTGATCTCACAGATGAAAGCTGGGTGTGGTGGTCTCTAAGGTGAAGGCTGGGTGTGGTGGTCTCTAAGGTGAAGGCTGGGTGTGGTCGTTTCACAAGTGAAGGCTGGGAATGGTGGTCTCACAGGTGAAAGCTGGGTGTGGTGGTCTCACAGGTGAAGGCTTGGAGGGGTGGTCTCACAGGCGAAGGCTGGGAGTGGTGGTCTCACAAGTGAATTCTGGGAGTGGTCGTCTCAGGTGAAGGCTGGGTGTGGTGGTCTCACAGATGAAGTTTGGGTGTGGTGGTCACACAGGTGAAGGCTGGGTGTGGTGGTCTCACTGGTGAAGGCTGGGTGTGGTGGTCTCACTGGTGAAGGCTGGGTGTGGTGGTTTCACAGGTGAAAGCTGGGAATGGTGATCTCACAGATGAAAGCTGGGTGTGGTGGTCTCAGAGGTGATGGCCTGGAGTAGTGGTCTCACAGGTGAAGGCTGGGAATGGTAGTCTCATAGGTGAAGGCAGGGAATGGTGGTCTCACAGGTGAAGGCTGGGAATGGTGATCTCACAAGTGAAGGCTGGGTGTGGTGGTCTCACACGCGAAAGCTGGGTGTAGTGGTCTCACAGGAGAAGGCTGGGAGCAGTGGTCTCTCAGGAGAAGGCTGGGAATGGTGGTCTCACAGGTGAAGGCTGGGTGTGGTGGTCTCACAGGGGATGGCTGGGTGTGGTGGTCTCACAGGTGAAGGCTGGGAATGGTGGTCTCACAGGGGAATTCTTGGTGTGGTTGTCTCACAGGTGAAGGCAGCGAATGGTGGTCTCATGGTGAAAGCTTGGAGGGATGGTCTCTCAGGTGAAGGCTGGGTGTGGTGGTCTCACAGGTGAAGGCTGGGAGTGGTGGTCTCACAGGTGAAGGCTGGGAATGGTGGTCTCACAGGTGAAGGCTGGGTGTGGTGGTCTCAGAGGTGAAGGCTGGCAATGGTGGCCTCACAGGTGAAGGCTGGGAATAAAGGTCTCACAGGTGAAGGCTTGGAGGGGTGGTCTCACAGCTGAAGACTGGGAGCAGTGGTCTCACAGGTGAAGGCTGGGAGTGGTGGTCTCACAGGTGAAGGCTGGGAGTGGTGGTCTCACAGGTGAAGGCTTGGAGGGGTGGTCTCACAGGTGAAGGCTTGGTGTGGTGGTCTCACACGTGAGAGCTGTGTGTGGTGGTCTCACAGGTGAAGGCTGGGTGAAGTGGTCTCACATGTGAAGGCTGAGTGTGGTGGTCTCACAGCTGAAGGTAGGGTGTGGTTGTCTGACAGGTGAAGGCTGGGAATGGTGGTCTCACAGGTGAAGACTGGGTGTGGTGATCTCACAGGTGAAGGCTGGCAATGGTGGCCTCACAGGTGAAGGCTGGGAATGGTGGCCTCACAGGTAAAGGCTGGTAATGGTGGTCTCACAGGTGATGGGTGGGTGTGGTGGTCTCACAAGTGAAGGCTTGGAATCGTGGTTTCAGAGGTGATGGCTGGGAATGGTGGTCTCACAGGTGAATGCTGAATATGGTGGTCTCACAGGTGAAGGCTAGGTGTGGTGGTCTCAGAGGTGAAGGCTGGGTGTGGTGGTCTCACTGGTGAAGGCTGGGTGCTGTTGTCTCACTGGTGAAGGCTGGGTGTGTTGGTTTCACTGGTGGAGGCTGGGTGTGGTGGGTTCACAGGTGAAAGCTGGGAATGGTAGTCTCATAGGTGAAGGCTGGGAATGGTGATCTCTCAGGTGAAGGCTGGGTGTGGTGGTCTCATAGGTGATGGCTTGAAGTAGTGGTCTCACAGGTGAAGGCTGGGAATGGTAGTCTCATAGGTGAAGGCTGGGAATGGTAGTCTCATAGGTGAAGGCTGGGTGTGGTGGTCTCATAGGTTAAGGCAGAGAATGGTGGTCTCACAGGTGAAGGCTGGGAATGGTGGTCTCACAGGTGAAGGCTGGGAATGGTGGTCTCACAGGTGAAGGCTGGGAATGGTGGTCTCACAGGTGAAGGCTGGGAATGGTAGTCTCACAGGTGAAGGCTGGGACCAGTGGTATCACAAGAGAAGGCTGAGAATGGTGGTCTCACAGGTGAAGGCTGGGAATGGTGGTCTCACAAGTGAAGGCTGGGAATGATGGTCTCACAGGTGAAGGCTGGGAATGATGGTCTCACAGGGGAAGGCTGGGTGTGGTGGTCTCACAGGTGTAGGCTGGGAATGGTGGTCTCACAGGTGAAGGCTGGGAATGGTGGTCTCTCAGGTGAAGGCTGGGTGTGGTGGTCTTTAAGGTGAAGGCTGGGTGTGGTGGTCTTTAAGGTGAAGGCTGGGTGTTGTGGTCTCTAAGGTGAAGGCTGGATGTGGTGGTCTCTAAGGTGAAGGCTGGGTGTGGTTGTCTCTAAGGTGAAGGCTGGGTGTGGTGGTTTCACAGGTGAAGGCTGGATGTGGTGGTCCCACAGGTGAAGGCTGGGTGTGGTGGTCTCAGTTGAAGGCTGGGAGTGGTGGTCCCACAGGTGAAGGCTGGGTGTGGTGGTCTCAGTGGTGAAGGCTGTTTATTGTGGTCTCAGGTGAAGGCTGGGACTGGTGGTCTCACAGGTAAAGGCTGGGTGTTCTGGTGTCACAAGTGAGGGCTAGGAGTGGTGGTCTTTCAGGTGAAGGCTGGGTGTGGTGGTCTCACAGGTGAAGACTTGGAGTGGTGGTACCACAGGTGAAGGCTGCGATTGGTGGTCTCACAGGTGAAGGCTGAGTGCAGTGGTCTCACAGGTGAAGGCTACGTGTGGTGATGTCACAGGTGAAGGCTGGGTGTGGTGGTCTCACAGGTGAAGGCTGGGAGTGGTGGTCTCACAGGTGAAGGCTGGGAGTGGTCGTCTCTCAGGTGATGGCTGGGTGTGGTGGTCTCGCAAGTGAAGGCTGGGTGTGGTGGTCTTATAGGAGAAGGCTGGCAGTGGTGGTCTCTTAGGTGAAGGCTGGGTGTGGTGGTCTCACACGTGAATGCTGGGTGTGGTGGTCTCACAGGTGAAGGCTTTGAGTGGTGGTCTCACAGGTGAAGGCTGGGTGTGGTGGTCTCACAGGTGAAGGCTGGGTGTGGTGGTCTCACAAGTGAAGTCTGGGTGTGGTGGTCTCACAAGGGATGGCTAGGTGTGGTGGTCTGATAGGTGAAGGCTGGGTGTGGTGGTCTCACATGTGAAGTCTGGGTGTGGTGATCTCACAAGGGATGGCTAGGTGTGGTGGTCTGATAGGTGAAGGCTGGGTGTGGTGGTCTCACATGTGAAGTCTGGGTGTGGTGATCTCACAAGGGATGTCTAGGTGTGGTGGTCTGATAGGTGAAGGCTGGGTGTGGTGGTCTCATAGGTGAAGGCTGGGTGTGGTGGTCTCATAGGTGAAGGCTTGCAGTGGTGGTCTCACAGGTGAAGGCTGGTACTGAGGGGCTGACAGGTGAAGGCTTAATGTTTTTTATTATTATTTTTCTACGACAAAGTTTGCCACACATTTACAATTCTAATCAGCATATATACATTTTCTTCTGTCCTTCTTGGATAGTGTTAGAGATATGTTAAACATATATCAGACATTTATTGAACAATCAACCACAGAAGGTGGTTGTAGTGTTTTTAAAATGCTATGCTAACCTACAAACATAAATACACAGATTTATGTATATCCAACATATATTCACTGTTTACACAGTGAAGGTTGGGAACACAGGAGGAATGCATTTCTGACCAGCTTCCACATACCCTATGTACAAATACACTCACATACACATATATACACACATATACCAGCACATATCCACATATATATACATACACCTACGTATCTCCTACTTTGACAGGGGTAAGATAACTTCTACAGAAATTAGTGTGATATTTAACACTTAACCACTGAAGGTGATTAAGATGTTTTCACAAGCTCACGTTATTATTTTTTTTTTTTGAGATATATACAAGAGTTGTTACATTCTTGTACAGCCACTGGTACGCGTAGCGTTTCGGGCAGGTCCCTGAAATACGATCCCCGCCGCGAAGAATCGTTTTTTCATCCAAGTACACATTTTACTGTTGCGTTAAACAGAGGCTACAGTTCAGGAATTACGCCCAGTAAATCCTCCCCGGCCAGGATACGAACCCATGACATAGCGCTCGCGGAACGCCAGGAGAGTGTCTTACCACTACACCACGGAGACTGTGTGTTATAGATACATACATTGTATAACAGATGTATTACATATTGTATAGGTACAATACATTATATAACAGATGTATTACATATTGTACAGGTACAATACATTGTATAATAGATGTATTACATAGGCAATCTTGGGTACAAGTACAATATATCATCAAGTGTTCCAATATTCAAATAGTATATACAGAGTTCAGCATATCTCATCACGGGAGGGCGAATGTCATTCAATATGGAACATTCTACAAAATAAAGTTAACGGGAGTGTAGGTTTTCTCTTTCACAAAGTTGACAAATTGTGTTCTCGACATTTGGGTTTTGAGAAAATTGCCAGATACGTCTATATCCCAGGCGTATTCTGGCCACTATAACATCACATTGCCTAGTATTGCCTCTATTAGTTCCATATATAAATGCCTCATCATGATATTTATCATAATGTTTAATGCTACAACTTTCAGGCCTTTGTGAATTTGTTGGGCCAGCGAGATTTTCATTAGATATTTGTTTAAGTATTCTCTTTGTCATTGCTAATGATACACCCGTATCAATTTCTACAACTGGTTTTCTTCAGGCTGTCTGTGCAAACATATCAACAGTGTCATGCCTTGAGATGCCAGTATGTGATGGTATCCAAAGGAATTTAATTTCAGGTCTGTTTTCCTTAGCAGCTAAAACATTCACTCATATATTACTGAATACTTTCTGGGTGTTACTACTATGTGCGTTCAATGCCAGGAGTGCACTCTGTGAGTCACAGTATATAAGTCGACTGCCTTTGTCTTTTAAAAATTCAGTGGTAAGATATATGTCTGCAAGTTCGAGTTGTACTTGCTCAATCATTGACACGCTTCATTGCTGAATGAACGAGAAAAGATTGTTTTACTATATTGCATGCACATCCGGTACATCTTCCAACTTCTTCTACAGGACCGTCGGTATAGCACTGATACACATCGGTACCCATAACCTAGCTACTCTCAGTGATTTTTTCAGTGTTAAATGTTTCAATAATGCAGCATGTACACTATCTTTCTTGGATGCAATTACAAACTCATCTGATAGATCCCAGTTATCCCATGGATTAATTGGTTGATTATTTATTAATTGAGTTGGGTATATATTTAATATTTTGATGGAGTTGGCTGCCTTTTAAAACCAAAATACATACTCAGATTTTGCTTTTTTTCTATAGACCTCAGGTAAGTGTAGCATATTAGAAACTTTAGCTTGAAATTTCATGTGTTGCCGAGATCTACTCAACGCCTTCACCGTCGATGTTGAAATAGACACAATTCTCTTACTTATGGTAGGTAATTTTAACTCTGCTCTCATATTAACTATTATCGTGGACTTTGGAGCCCCAAGGATGAGACGCATAGCTTCAGTTTGCAAGGTTTCAAGAGATTTTAGCTCTTTGTCGGAGCTAAATTTCTTTAAGATGTAGAGCATTGTAGTCACTCACAGAGCGTATAAATGATACATAGAAAATTCTAGCAAGTCTCACGTTAATTCCATGATTGACACAAACAAAGATCTGCAAGGGGTTTAATCTCTCCCAGAGTTTCCTCTTGAGAGAAGAAAGTTTCCCGGGACGTTAATGGGACACCAAGGTATCTGAAAGACTCGCAGTTCCCAAGTGCACGCCCATCTATATGATAATTGTGTGGTGGAATAGTACAATGAAGGCACTTTTCATTTTCGTGCCCTCATAAGGAGTCCACATTCCTCAGCTCTGGTAGCAAAAGCATCGAGCAGAACTTGCATTCTAGGCTTAGAGGCAGCCTGTAAACATATATCATCAGCATAACAGATGACCGTGTCTTCATTATTAGTTGGAAGATCTTTAATAAGTTAATGTTTTAGAGCGTTGAACAACAAGGACCTGAGGACCTCTCCTTGTGGAGTCCCCAGTTCAAAGTGTTTCTTGTCTGTGCTTTTAACACCATTAAACAAAATATATGCTGTTCGATGAGACAAATAGCCCTTTTATCCATATTCCAGTAATTAGAAATAGTACCTGATTACCTGGTTGATACCTGGTTTATGGGGTTCTGGGAGTTCTTCTACTCCCCAAGCCCGGCCCGAGGCCAGACTTGACTTGTGAGAGTTTGGTCCACCAGGCTGTTGCTTGGAACGGCCCGCAGGCCCACATACCCACCACAGCCTGGTTGGTCCTGCACTCCTTGAAGGAAACAATCTAGTTTCCTAGTAATTTCCCTTGTTTTCCAAGCTCAGCAAGCTATTGTAGTATGATTCCCTGTTTACTGTATCAAAAGCTGCTGCTAGGTCGATGAAGACTGCTTTAAGGGAAGCTTCAGTATGAGAGAAGTATTCAGCAAAACAGTGTTGTGTACTGAGCCCAGAGATAAATCCAAACGTTTTGGGTGACAGGTGCCCTGTATAGGATACATAAATCGGTTAAGGACAGTGCGTTCAAGCACTTTACAAAGACACGATGTAGGAGATATGGTTCTATAATTATCTGAATGTGGTTTGGGGATGGGAACAGTGACACTCTTTGTCCAAGCATCAGGCAATACTCCTTCACTTAAACTCATTCTGCATAACACTATAAGTGGATTACCTGGTACTTGTGAGACTAATCTCAACAAACTATAAGTAATACTGTCCTCTCCAGGTGCAGTTGATTTGCCCATCTTTTGTGCATGATTTAATTCCCATTCAGTTACATCATTAAGATCCGATACGTCAACAGTTGTACAAACATGATTGATGGTTAGTTGTCTGTTGGGGCGTCATTAAATTTGTTTTGTATGTTAATTGGGAGTGAGTTGCGACTTGATGTTAGTGGCCATTGATCAGTGAGAACGTTTGTTTGTTCTAGTGGGCTGTGGTTGTCGGGTAATTCCTAGCAGGCAGTAATGTGCTTTTTATTCTTGAATATGGAATTTTGTTATATTGTGTTTATTTTAAATTTTATTTAATATCTTCATAGTTTATTGTACTTTCTTCAGTATTGAATTAGAATTCTAAGTGGACTATATTTTAAGATTTAACCTGCCAGGTTTTACCTGAACACATAGTTGGGGGTGTTTAGATGTACATAGCTTCAACCGCAATTGGTGGTTATAAATAAGCTATATACATTTACTGTTAATGTTACACAGTTTATACCACATATGGTGGATATTAATAAACTACAGTATAATGTTAGTTCTACAGTGTATTATATTGTAAACATATGTGAGTATAGATAAATGTTAAATGTGTTCTCAGCTGTTTTATATTGATATACTCTGTTTTGTCAGTGTGAAAGCTGTTGATACTCGTCCCTCTCTCTGGTTTCGCTATGTTGATGACATTTTTTATTTATGGCCTCATGACCTTAGTCTTTTCCAGCCTTTCCTCTCCTCTCTTAACAATCTTGCTCCTTTTATCCATTTCAAAGTTGAGTGGGAATCTAATTCCCTCCTTCCTTTTCTTGACGTTCACGTTCACAGGTCTGTGTATGGTTCTCTTTCTCTGTCTACCGCAAACCCATGCATAGTGGCATGTACATTCACTTCCTTTCCTACCATCCTCCTTCTGTTAAGAAAAGTGTCCTCGTCTCTCACTTCCTCCGCGCTCTATGGCTCAGCGACCCTCAGTTTCTTGATTCTGAAATTGCCCATATCTACAAATCATTCTCTCGCCTTGGTTACCCTTTGCATTTCATCAACTGGGCCTACTCTCAAGCAAAACGCAATTTCTTTCTTCCTAAACCTGCTTCCAACACTAGTAGCATTGTACTATGCCTTTCCTTCATATCTGAACTCAAAACTTTTACCAATACCTTTTGTCCTCTTGACATTAAACTCGCCTTTCGACAAACTAACACACTTCGTAGCAATCTAGATCACACTGCTCCTCATACTTCTAATGCTGCTGGTGTCTACTCTATTTCCTGTTCGTCTTGTCTTCTCCAATACTTTGGCGAAACTAGCCGTACACTGAATGACAGACTTGAAGAACACAAGAGAAGTGTTAAGTCTGCAGACACTAACAATGCTCTCTTCTGTCATGTGAGGGATTCCAATCATCCCATTGATTGGTCTTCCTCCAAAATTATCTTTCCTGCCTCTACTCTACATAGACGCTGTCTTGTAGAATCGGCTCTAATACACAATGTACCCAACATGAACTTGAGTCCTGGCTTTGTTGCTGTGGACTCTTCCCTTTCACAGCATATACTTAAATACTCTAATCTTTCTAACAAACGTCACCTAACATATTACCCTTCCATTTATCTTTCTTTCTCTTTCCTTTTCTTTCTCTTTCCTTTTCTTTCTCTTTCCTTTTCTTTCTCTTTCCTTTTCTTTCTCTTTCCTTTTCTTTCTCTCTCTTCTCTCTTTTCTGTTCTTTGGTTTTCTTTACGTTCCCTTACTATCCTCTTCTTATTCCTATTACTATTTCATTCTCATTCGGTGATTATAACAGAAGCTGCCTCGTATGGGCCAATAGGCCCTCTGCAGTTCCTACTACTATCTCCTCTACTACACTTTGCTCCTCAGCTCTCTCTAGCCTATTTATTGCCTGCATCTACTTCCTCATCACACGGGAGGCATCTCCAGTCACGCAGGGTGCCCTCGCACCTCCACAGATCTCCAGAATCAGCTCTTGATACTGGTTATGGCTCAAAAAGGCCACCACTTACGGGCTATTCATGCCCGTGCCCCCTTTTGGATGGCTTAATCTTCATCAATCAATCAATCTTCCTCATCACAATCGACTTGAGAATGGTCCAGGACGGACCGAAACGTCGTCGTTCCTTCACCTTCTAGTGTGTTGTCTGGTCAACATACTTTAGCTACGTTATTGTGACTCATCGCCTGCATATGGTTACCACACGTAAGCGTCTTACTCTGTTTAATTTCTTCGATGATCTTCCTTCTTTTAAACAGCCTTTTCGCGCCTTTGAATCTTCCCTTCTTGCCGCCAAGCATCGAAAGAAAGAGCTCAGGCTTCTTAAAGACTGTCTTGCTTAGCAAGTTCTCCCTCTTTCTTTATCTCACTTGCTCCGGTTCAACATGTCCATGTTTGCCATGAGGAAGGTAGGATAGTGATCAGTTGTTCTGTCATAGATTATACCAGAAGTAAGGGGAGCTGTTATATTAATCCATAGGTGATCCAAGGTAGTGGCAAATGTTTGAGTGACTCGGGTGGGCTTGGTGATTGTGGGGATTAGCATACAGGAGTTCATGCTGTTATGGAAATAGTCAACTAGAGGGTTATTCTGTAGACCCAGGTCAATATTGAAATCACCTCCTAGAATGATGTGATTTTTGTTGAGATTGTTATTTATGATAAGATTCTTTACGTTACCGGAGAATGAAGCTATGTTGGTATTGGGAATCTATAGATGTCACCGATAGTCAAGGAGGATTTAAGGGAATTACTGGAGAACTTGGCAAAGGTATGTATATTCACAGTAGTCGTCTCTATCACTAATGACACTATTGCAGATGAAGGTATCTTTGTAATATATTGCTGTGCCACCACCTTTTTTATTAGGCATGCAGTTGTGAATGGCTTTATAACCAGCTAAGTTGTAGAGTTGGGTATAGCCTTTACTTAGCCAGGTTACTGTTAAAATAATGAAAGATAATTTATTACCTAGTGCTGTGAGTTGTGCATTTATATCATCAAAATGTTTACCAAGTGATCTAAAATTTTGGTTGTAAACTGATAAGCAGGTGCTATTTAAGAGTTTGTTTTTTTGCAAGATTTGCTGTGTTATACCTGCAATAATGATGGTCAATGTGCTAATTAGTGTGGATATGAGACAGAAGATTTCGATCGGGTTCAATATCAGTATGCATGTAGGTGCAATGGGATCACGATACAGTAAGACAAGCAATTACAGGAACAGTTAAATACTAAATCTGCTGTAAATAGAAAGTAATTATAGCAAAACACAACAATAAATGTAAGTACACAAAAAATAGAAACAATTACTATGTTAGTATATTAATATGTTATGCGTCAGATTTCCGACAGTAGTGCAGTGGTTTGGTTGGGTTGCTTCTAGAGATTTTTTTAATCTTTTCCCAAACTTCAACAAGTGAAGTTTGCTTGTTTATACTTTGTAGGAACTTCTTTTGTTTGTGCTGCTAAAGAAAGTAGAGTTTACAGAATTGTTTAAAATATGTTTGATTTTCTTTAAAACACAGCTGTATTTCCACATAAATGTTTTTACCTATGTTCCAGCCTTTAGAATTGTTTTGAGAACCTGAAGTTAAGCCATGAGCTCAAACCCATTCATTTACATACTCCAATAATTTTATTGAAAACATTGTAATTTCTTCCTCATACTTAGAAAAGCTTTCGATATTAATCCAAGTTTTCCAACATCAATATTCTACGGACAATTGCCGCCGCCAACTGATCAGTAAAAATGCAAGTTAACAACAAAATCTTTATTACAAAAATATATTTATAATCACAGTCTCAATTCCTCGTCTTGAGGAATAGTAGGAATGAGTTGAACATGAGAAGAGTTGAAGGTGGACAATCATTCGCCCTCCGGCACCCAATATGCACCAAAATCCACTGTCAGGTTAAAGACAGCATCATGTCTTTAACCATGTCACTATGTCTTTAATCATGTCACTATGTCGATCCATAGTGATGGGTGATGGTATTATCTGATGGTCGGTAAACTGGCCCATTGACCCTGTAAAGATAGCCAAGATGAATTACTCTTAAAGTTAGTTCAACAGCAACATTTAAATTATAGCACAATTTAAGTCAAACATTAATTTACTAAACAAGACATAAAAGTTTTGGAGATATAATAATACTTACAGATTACCGAGAGGGCCGTGTCCAATCCCGTATCCTCCGTCGTGTCCTAATCTGCCACCATGTCCGTTAGTAAGATAGGGTAGTGCCACTGCCACGTACACCAGAGACAGGAGTGCCACCACCACCACCAGCTGAGGAAGAGGAAGGGTTAGTGACACGAGTTGTGGCTGTCGTCTGGCTAAAAATATTATCGGCAGCGCTGTTGTTGAAGACATTTTAGAAGTTCCTCTTGCATTTCTTGAGACATCAGCTCTCAAGATGGAGAACAATAATTTGTTAGCATAACCCAGGAAGACCTTGGGTATTGTGGGCCCCCACAGCACATTGTAATTTACATATGAATAACACTATATAAAGATTTACAGATATGTTCAACATGGACGATTTAAACCTATTACCAAAACATCCGTTGCCATTGTTATTATCTCATAAAACAGGAATAAATACAGTTGTACTCACAAGAGAGCGTAGAGCGGACATA
This sequence comes from Procambarus clarkii, assembly GCF_040958095.1. Classification (NCBI taxonomy): domain Eukaryota; kingdom Metazoa; phylum Arthropoda; class Malacostraca; order Decapoda; family Cambaridae; genus Procambarus; species Procambarus clarkii. The sequence continues at coordinate 42,082,806 of NC_091174.1, read as the reverse complement.
ATGCGGTGCTTTACAGTGAACTTAACTGTTCTTCCTCAGTGTGAAGACTGATGCCAGACCATCTTACTGGGCGCTTATATGTGCCGGTCACACCCCGGGTCCTCTCACCTGCAGTTGCCACTTATGATTAACTCCGACTCTTGGCCATACTTACTGATATAAATAAAGTTAACATGTACTTACGGCTTGGCGACAATTGATGTACATCTTACAAGAAGTACAGCTCAGCGATACTGAATGCTGACGTATTATAAAAGTTAATAAAAATCATTGATTGTAGCAGCAAAGAGGGAAAATACTTGGATAAATCAACATAACTTTCCGAGTTGGAGAGAGAGGAGGTCAAGGCCGTAGGTCGATGACGCACTTACTGGAACTTCCCGGACAGGGCACTGATCCTCCGTGTCGTTGTAATATAGTGATGCTGGTTCTCTGTGATGCTGGAGTGTGGTGGTGGTGGTTCTCCGTGATGCTGGAGTGTGGTGGTGGTGGTTCTCTGTGATGCTGGAGTGTGGTGGTGGTGGTTCTCCGTGATGCTGGAGTGTGGTGGTGGTGGTTCTCTGTGATGCTGGAGTGTGGTGGTGGTGGTTCTCCGTGATGCTGGAGTGTGGTGGTGCTGGTTCTCCGTGATGCTGGAGTGTGGTGGTGCTGGTTCTCCGTGATGCTAGAGTGTGGTGGTGGTGGTTCTCCGTGATGCTGGAGTGTGGTGGTGCTGGTTCACCGTGATGCTGGAGTGTGGTGGTGGTGGTTCTCCGTGATGCTGGAGTGTGGTGGTGCTGGTTCTCCGTGATGCTGGAGTGTGGTGGTGGTGGTTCTCCGTGATGCTGGAGTGTGGTGCTGGTTCTCCGTGATGCTGGAGTGTGGTGGTGCTGGTTCTCCGTGATGCTGGAGTGTAGTGGTGGTGGCTCCGTGATGCTGGAGTGTGGTGGTGGTTCTCCGTGAACTGGAGTGTCAAGGAGCTGGTTCTCCACGATGCTCTGCGCCTAACCATTACACAGATGGTTCGCTACACTGCCCCACGGGTCCAGCTGGAAGTGTAGTTGTCTTGACTATGGGTGATGGCTAATATTTTGAGTGGAGAATTAGTATGTACAATTGGGGCTCTATCATTCAGACCGAACTATTTGCCTTATTTCTTGGACTCTAGTTTGTACATGTCTCCAAACTTGATACAATCATTATAAGTGATTCTTTATCATCCTTAATTGCGTTTAACCCTAGAACCCATTGTTGACGAAAAACAATATTCATTATATTTTGTAACTATCTTAACAAGACTGCAACTTGTATATGTAAATAGATTTTATAGCGTTCAGTCCCTAAGCCCAATATGTGCCCCTTGCTACTACCGCCAACAAGATGGGTATGGAGTGTATAATAAGGGAACTTTAAAACAAAAACTGGAGGCATGTTTGGTTTGTGCGTCACCCAGCGCCCACACCAGTAAATGAGTTGCCAGGTTCCTCTCACCATCCAGGAAAGTTTTTGTGTAGATTTCTCCGAGAACTTCCCTCTTGCTGCCGTAGCTAATTGCTAGTTAATATTTATTATAACTGGTCAGTAATAAGTATGTTTAGACTACATTATTAGAAACTTTAAACAAAAGTTGCATTGTGACGTATTCTATACAAATATACTTTTGTTAGTGAGTTTGGGCAAGAGGAGAGGCGGAGTTAACCACAAGTGGCAACTGCTGGAGAGGGACCCGGGGTCTCCACGACACATATACGCGACCCATAAGACAGTACTCCCCTATTCACTTATTTGTGCTTGCGGGGGTTGAGCTTTGTCTCTTTGGTCCCGCCTCTCAACTGTCAATCAACTGGTGTGCAGATTCTCGAGCCTACTGGGCTATATCATATCTACATTGGAAACTGTGTATGGAGTCAGCCTCCACCACATCACTTCCTAATACATTCCATTTACTAACTACTCTGACACTGAAAAAATTCTTTCTAATGTCTCTGTGGCTCATTCGGGTACTCAGTTTCCACCTGTGTCTCCTTGTTCGGGGGACAAGGCCAAGGCCTCCCCCGCCTTGTGACGTCACGGGACGCCTCGAGACGTCTCGTCTGTGATTCGTCTAGGCACCTCAGCCTCGAGGTGATGTTTAGGCGCAAAAGGCTGTGATTCGTAGCAGCACGATAGGCTGTGCCAGCTTTGTTCTGATTTGTCAAGACAAGGGGGGGGGGGGGGGGAGGGAAAGACAGGCATTTTGAGTTTCCTTGGCCCGCCAAATCTTCAGTCTAGGACAGGCGATCGTTTGGACAATGAGTCCCCGGGTGGGGGTGGCATGTCTGCTACCTCCACCACCGTTAATCGCTGTCATCCTTATTACTCATCGCGCACGGTAATCCTGCCATCGTGGATCGTGTCTGGATCCAATTTCTTGCCAAGGAGTAAGGCAGGAACTGTGTAAGACTAGAGGACAGTATTCACCCATGAGGTCCCTTGGCAAGTCTCGTGGTGTATCAGATGTTGTTGCTAACATCTGATGAGTTATCTGCTCTATGATAACTGGCAAGTGGTGGAATTGGGCTGGGCTACCTAGTGTTACTGGGAGCGTAATTTTTGGGAAATTACAGGACCTGTTGAACTTTGAAATTCCACCTTGCTATGTGTGCCATGTTGTGTTGCCCGCCATTATCACACTCGGTGTACAAGCAAGCCTGCTCGTGGTGTGTGTGGACGTGTGAGTGAATCTTCCACACACGTTGGGTACGCCTGAGGCCTCCAGCCAGCATGAGGCAACCCCATGTGCCGACGCACTGCTCCGTGGCCAGACACCGTGGGGCCACCCGATGGCCACACCCTGGCCACACGCCTGTGAGCCACACCGCACGCCCCCTCCTCCAGGGCGAGGCGCCACGACCGCCTCGCGCTCCTCATGGCCACCCTTTAGGGCCATGGGGTGGCCACACATGCCTTGGCCACACTCCCTAAGGCCACACCTAGTCGACGCACGTGGGAGCGAGTTAGGGGGTTCTCCAGCTTCCGTGCTTCAGCAAATGAGGTTGTGACCGGGGGAATGAATGTAAAGAGAGTGGTAACGTGAGTACTCATTATTATTTAATGTATACAGAGTCTCAGGACTGATGTTAATTCCGGTACCAGCTGTGTTGTCCCATAGCGCCTGCCAGGTGAGGGTAGCAGCTGAGAGGCAGCTGTCTGTACTGACGTCAAGGTGACTGACTGTGATGTGACGTGAGGGTGTATGTTATACACAGAACCACATATATAGATGTATATGGATATATTTTGTGCGTAGACTGACTCAAGTATGTAACCTGGTCAGTGTAGAGATTATTTCCCATATAAGTGATTGTTGATCTGTCGATTCAATATATATCGTTCAGAGTCAAGATTAATGCCATGTTGCCGCATGTTATTATATTATTTCAAAGGTCGGCAGGCCAGTGTATTTAGGGTTGATCAGAGGACACCCTTAGGTCTGTATAATAATGTATTAATTACTCTAGTGATATATATAATACATATATGTGTAATTTTATGTTGTTATGAGGCATGATGGGTAGCTATTTGATTTATGATCATTGACTAGTGTGTGCCATTTCCAAGTGTTTCATTTGCATGTATATTATTATGGTGTTGTGTGGTGAGTCAGTTGAGATTGCTGACTGATTGCATAGTGATGTCATTAGCATGTGGGGTATGCTCACAGCATCAGTATGTTGTGTGTTTGGGCAGTGTTGTTGTTTGGTATACCTTATATTACTGCCCTAGGAGCTGTGTTGTTGATTGAAGGAGGTCCACCTTTAATTATTCAGGGGAATTCACAGTACGTAATGAGAGAGCAAGCAATTGTTTGGTTAATCTGCCTAATTTTGAGAATTAGTGCCAGCTGTCAGTGTAGTGAAGGTGTCTTGAGTTAATGCAAAATTGTTTTGTTGAAGTAGTGATTCCGCACAGTAGTTCCTTGCAACTGTTGCAAGATTAGAGGGGGCAAAAATGTAGCTATACTTTTGTGTTGCAAAACCGTGTGTCATTACTATGAGGGTACAGTAGTTAACGTGTTGTAGAAAGCTGCAACCGTATGTGGGCTGTGCATTTATTTTGTTATGCCACTGTAAGTGTGACCTATGTAACCTGGGGTTACTTTATGTTCTTTAAGTTGTGTTGAGGACTTAAGGATTCAGTGAGAGTTAATTAACTTATTATTATTATTATTAACATCTTTATTGACAAAATTAATTACAATTTTGCCTAATCTGAGGATTTCGATTAATTCTTATTAAAGTGAGGATAATACTGGTATTCACTGTCACGCAGCGCAGAGGGTCATACATAAGACAATAGGTCTAAACTGTAGGTGGAAGTACATATAAATCATGGTTACAATCAATATTTTAATGTATGGATATGTGAAAACAACTTTCTATTGTGCACTGCCACACAAGGGCAGGGATGGGTTCATAAGTGATGCAGCTTAGAAGTAATATAAATAAAAATTGTTCTTCATTCTTTAAAATGGACAAGCAAATTTTGGATAAATTGTTAGGATGTCGTCCAGAACACTTGAGTCAATAAAATAGTTACACAGTAGGTGGTACGAGAGGCCAGGAGGTCTAAAGTCCTTTAAAGTTTCACATTCAACAATACAGTGTTCTAGTGAATGCATTAAAGGTTTATCACAGAGTTTACAATCTGAGAATTCTGGTAGTGGCTCAGCCTCACTAACCTGCCAGATGTGTCTATAGCCAAGGCGAATTCGCGCAATGACTATAGCACATTGCCTGGTTCAGTTACTGTGCTAACCATACAAATACCTGTTATTACAAAACTTGTCATAACCTTTAATACTGCAGCTTTCAGGTCTCTGGACATTTCTTAGTTCTTCTAAATCTGAATTAATTTCTTTAATTTGTGTTTCTAACAATTGCATTAGATAGTCCAGTCATAATCAATGTTTTTTTCCTGCAAGCCTCATTGACCAATCGATCTACAAAGTCATGTTTTCCAACTCACACATGGGATGGGATCCACACAAATTTTATACAAGTTATTATCATTGGCAAAAATTACATTCCATTTAATATTAAAAGCTACTTCCGACATACATTGTGATGGGTTTTTTAAGGATTGCGATCACTTTTAGAGTCACAGAAAATAACTCCACCACCATTGAGCTTAAGGTATTCAGTGGCTAGATAAATGCCCAATAGCTCGGTCTATGTCGTGCTTGCCCAGTTGTTCAATCTCAGTGTACTAGACATGATCATTTCACTCCCTTTATATACTGCACATGCACAACCTGTTCTACCGGTGCCTAACTGCACAGAACCATCAGTAAAGGCATAGGATTCAGTCGGTTTGAGAATTTGAAGATGACTGTCAATAGCTTCTAATGTTATACATCTCAAAATGTCAGTGTTATACATTTGTTTTATACTGATGGGGGTATAATGCAGAGAGACCTCCACATCTTTCCAAAGGGGGGAACATAGTGAACAGTTTTATCAGGGTTAAGAGACACATTCAGTTTCAGAAGATTATAGGCACAACAACTGAGCCACACACACTGTAAGAAGGTTTTTGCAGCGGATTGAGGGAGCAGTCAGAATTGTTTAGAATGGATCTCAATTTAATTTGAATAGAGCTGGGTGACCATTATTTTTCAAAGTTTTGGCGCAAAACATCGTACTAAGTAGAACTATTCTTTCGTAAATTGAAGGTAAGTTTAGTTCCTTTCTCATGTTAACAATTCTGACAGTTCTAGGACAACCCAGGATGATGCGCATGGCATCATTCTGTACTACATCTAGGCCTTGTAATTGTTTAGGAGAAAAATTAAGAAGATGCAAGGCATAATAATCAACAACAGATCGTATAAAGGCAATATAAAAACTCCGAGCATATTTTATGTTTATGCCAAATCCTTTGCCAACATGAGTTTTGAGAGGTTTAAGACGCCCAACAAGTTTTTTGCGCAGGTTGCTGACGAGATTTGTATCATTAACCTCGACTCCAAGTGCGAGGCGTGATAAGACTCACAAGTCTCCACGGGCACTCCATTAATAGTATAGTTAACATGAAGAGAATTGGGAATAAGAACCCTTGTTTTATCAACAGAGATTATGAGGCCACATTCTACTACTTTCTTGGAGAATGCATCAAGTAACACTTGTAGCCTTGGTTTACTGTGTGCCATAATACAAATATCAACAGCATAACATATAACATTTGCAGTAGGTTGTACAGGTATGTCATAGATAAGTTTGTGCATAAGTATATTGAAGAGCATAGGGCTCAGGACACCGCCTTGAGGTGTGCCTAGTTCGAATGCATCTGTTCTTGTACTTTTAGCTCCTTTAAATAGGACACTAGCACGCCTGTTGGATAGGTAGCTCTTTATCCAACTCAGAAGATTACCTTTGATTCCAAATTCAGCAAGTTGCTCTAATATTATTTCGCCATTCGCTACATCGAAAGCTGACTGTAGGTCAATAAAGGCTGCCTGTCTCCCATCCTGGGAGTTTACAAAATATTCAGCAAAGCATGTTTGTGTGTTACACTTGGGCATAAACCTATATAGGTTTGGGGCCAGTTTTTCTTTGACCTGAAACATGACACGATTGAGAACAATTCTCTCCAAGACTTTACACATGCAAGATGTAAGGGAAATAGGTCTGAATTTTTTAGAGTTAGGTTTAGGAATTGGTATTATGAGACTTTGTGTCCATTTCTTTGGCAAGATACCTTGTGAGACTCATTTGATAGAGGTCAAGCAGAGGGTGGCTCGGGACATCATTCAGTAAGCTCAAGGTGTTGTAAGTTATACCATCCTCACCACGGGCAGTTTGTTTAGGTTTTCCTAATGCTGATGTTAATTCAAAAGGGGTTATAGCAAACTGATCTGTTAAATCTGGTGAGGAGCGTGCTATTTCAATATTAAAGTTTCTCTTAATGTTTGTGTGATTTAAATGCTGGTGTATATCTGGGGGTAAGGAAGAAATTTGTGAGACACTAGACCATTGAGCTAGGAGCATGTCAGCATATTCTGCAGGAGTATGATGAAGCTGGACTGGGGCTGAAGGTTTGGTAATGTTTTTAATTTTGTTCCACATTTCCGATAATGTTTTAGTTCTATTGATACCTTGTAGGAATTGTTCCCAATATGTGTCCTTAACTTGACCCTTAAGCTCGCGAAAATCTCTGTTGGCATTAAGGAATGCAAGTAAATTGTCAGCTGTTTTGTCTCGTTAATAAGAGTCAGCAAGCTAAAGCACTTTAGCTCGCTCTGCAATAATAATAGGATCCTCTGTCCATGAGGAAGAACGAGTGTTCTTTTTTTTCTTTGATTTAACCCAGGTATCATAATAACTGGTAATGATACTGACAAGATCATTGTACAAGTGGTCCACTGATACAGGTGTATACCCAGTGTACCACTTATGTACATAAGCCTTAAAATGCTGTTTAAGATTGTCTGGAATGTTAATTTTAACTCTAGGATGAAGATTGGACCTAATATCCGCCACATTGTATTCACAATATATTGCAAAATTATCACTTACTAGTTCTGGGATGAGCTTAACGTTGACGTTGCTATCTGCTAGGCTGTACCCAATCACATAATCCAGCCTACCTCCCAATAAATGGGTCTGTTTATCAGTATCACACACAGTAATATTATTGTGGAGGTGACCCCACATGTTACAACAATAGTACAGTAATATTTCACCTTGAACTGTCGTCGTAGTGGGTGGTAGGTCTGGTAGGGCAGGTGGAGCAAGTCTAGGCTCCTCAGGAAGGATAGGATAGAGGGAGTCAAGGCCTCTTTAGGGGTTCTATGGGCACATATCCTAAGTGCCAGTGGTGCCGGGTAGGCGTCGTCCGCACGGGGTCACATGTAGTTCAAATCTGGCTCTCCCCACCTGCGCGGGTAGGCTGTGCGCCGTCGCCGTCCACCAATCAGGGCACAGCCCTGCCTATACTGTAAAATGTCTCCTTTGGCAGGCACTTTGAATGTGGTTCCCTCCACACTCCTCCCGTCTCTATAGAACAATGGGTATACTGGAGGGGAAATGTTTCATTATATATAACATGTCTTTTTGTAAAAAGTCTGGTTTCATGAATGGGTCCTATTACAATTATTACCCGTATTATCTTTGCACTGTACACGAACATTACAATTATTACCCGTATTATCTTTGCACTATACACGAACTGTTTCAACAATGCATACACTACACTATTCCCTTTCCTTTTTTTTTCTTCTTTTTTTTTTTTTTCTTTTGCCCTTATGGCTCGCACCGAGGACATGCATACTCTGGTTTAGACTGTACACTCGCCAGAGTCACTTCCATGCAGACCCCATGGAACCACTTCGCGCACATATCACATTGTACCATAAACTTTCCATCGTATGGTTGCCGACACACACAGTAAAGGTTCTTGTACGGCACTCCCACTGGGTCCTGAACCTGTGACATATGACGTTTAAACTTCTCAATCCAGCCGGGGCATGTACGGTCCTTGCACTTCTTTAGTTTATCATGATTTGCTGTGATATTGTCATTCTGGAGCTTGACCCTGAACTTGTGGATGATGACGCCTGGGCCCTTCCACTGCGGTGAGAGCTTCCGGCACTGCCCCTTCACCTGTGCCGTGTCTAGCAGGTAAACCAGGTCCCCTTTCTCATAGACCTGTAGCCGTGCCCGTAGGTCATAATCTCTCTTCATTCGTTCCTGGTTTGTTGATAGAGACTTCCGTGCCAATCCATGCGCCTTCTCAATTTCCTTCTGCAAATTTGCTAAGTAAGGTACTGCATCTGATTGAAGTTGCACCTCCCGGGGGTACATTAAGTCTATTGGCTGGTTGGTTTCCCAACCGAGCATTAACTTGTTGGGCGTGAACCCAGTCTGTCGGTTCACACTAGACCTGATGGCCCCTGCTATGTGTTGAATATAGGTGTCCCAGCTGTCATGTTGGGAACTGGCATAACACCGCAATGCATCCATGATGGTTCTGTTATACCTTTCCACCTGCCCATTCGCCGACGGCCTGTAGGCGGTAGTACGGGCATTGTGGATGTGCATCAATTCACAGAGCTTCGTAAACAAGTCACTTTCAAAATTCCTGCCCTGGTCGGTGAAGATCTCAAACGGATACCCGAACCTGGTGAAGAACCCATCGAGTGCTGCTCGGGCGGTGTCCTCTGCCGTCTGGGACGGTAGTGGCACACACTCAATCCATTTAGTGAACTGATCTACCATCACCAGGAGATATTCGTTGCCTTTCGGAGTCTTAGGCAATGGTCCCAAAATGTCCAAGTGTACCCTTTCCATTAGTGCACCCGCATGGTACTTAAGCAGCTCGTGCCTGCTGGTCTTGGATGCTTTTTTGTTCATACTACAGTAGTGGCATGATGCCATGTAGTTTGCAACATCCGTTGATAGCCCGTACCAGAAGTACCTTGATTTGACCCGCTCCATTGTTCGGTTTCGGCCCTGGTGGCCCATATCAGGTATATCATGGCACAGATTCAGTACCTCCTGCCTCAGGCTGGTGGGTACATACAAAAGCTTCTGGGCGGCCCCCCCTCCTGATCTACTTTGTGCCACCACCAAAGCCCATTTTCCATGAGAAATGCCTCTTTGTTCAACCAGTAGTATTTTGTTGCAGGACTGGCTCCGAACAGGTCCCCATCTGTTGGCTGACGGCCTCCCACCCATTCTCTTACCATTCTCATGTCCGGGTCTCCGTCTGCTCCTGTAACTCGAGTAAATGCAAACCTAGCCTGTCCGCCGTTGTTCTGGTGATGATCCTAATGCCTACTACTTCTGGGGCCACTGCGTCTTCCTCCTTATCCAGCGTCTCCGCAGGCTTTCTTCGGCCATCTTCACCAGGGTCCCATGGGAAGACAGCCAAGTTGGAATCCTCCGACCACCAGTCTTCAATAGGGGCTATAGTGCTCACTTGTCTAATCGTCCCCCGGATCTGAACATTGCATGCACATCTGAACGACCCCGTAGCCAGTGGGACGACGTCATCTACCGTCTCCTGGAAGGTCGCCCAGTTCTGATGTGCCCTGCGACAATATGGGCATCCTCCACACGGCAGGTCCTGCACTGGCACGTCCTGGCGAAAGTGGGTACATGCCTGTTGAGCGCCTCCCTCCCTGGATAAAGAGTCTGCATTGTTGTGTTTTTTACCTGCTCTATGTTGGATTTTTAGATCAAATTGGCTCAGCTCCTCCAGCCAACGTGCTAGTTGGTCCTGGGGGTTCTTAAACCTAATCAGCCAGACCAGGCTGCCGTGGTCAGTGCGTATGGTAAAAGGCCGCCCCAAGAGATAGTGCCGGAAAAGCCTGGTAAACCTGACTACTGCCAATAACTCTTTCCTCGTGGTGCAATACCTTCTCTGTTCTGTGGTCAATGCGAAGCTGGCATAAGCAATTACCTTTTCTTTCTTCCCTTGAACCTGTAGCAGCTCCGCTCCTATTGCCCAGTCGGAGGCATCGGTGTCCAGGATGAAGGGGTCATGTCCATTAGGTAATCCCAGCACCGGAGCTGTAGTTAAGGCCATTTTGATAGCTGCAAAGGCCTCCTGATGCTTGTCTCCCCATTCGAATCTGTTTCCGCCGGTCAGTGCGTATAGGGGTGCGGCTAACTCTGCAAATCCCTTTATGAAGGCCCGATGGTAGTTGGCCAGTCCCAGAAATCTTTCCAGGTCTTTGGATGACCCAGGCTTCTGCCATTTCACCACTGTATCTATCGCTTCTTTTCCCAGTTCTAGTCCCGCGCTGCTAACCATCCTGCCTAAGAACTCAACCCGCTTCTTAAAGAGGGCGCATTTTTGTGGTTTCAGGCGTAAACCATAGGTTCTGAATCTCTCAAATACCTGTGCTAGGCTGGAGAGGTGGCTTTGTAATGAATCGCCCAGCACCAGGATGTCATCCAAGAATGCTAGCACAGTTTCCCAATTTACCTCCCGCAACACCAAGTTCATGACCCTGGCGTAGGTAGCCGGAGCATTACAGAGACCAAAGGCCATTTTCTTAAATTCAAACAGTCCGTACTTTGTTATGAATGCCGTCTTCTTCCGGTCTTCTTCTGCTATGTTGATCTGATAATAGGCCGAGTTGGCATCTAGCTTGCTAAACCATTCGTTTCCCGCCAAGGTGTCCAGGCACTCATCGACTAGAGGGAGTGGGTACACGTCCTTTATGGTGCGAGAGTTCAACCCTCGATAGTCTACACACCACCGAACTGACGCATCCCTTTTCCTTACCAGAACTGGTGCCGATGCTCACTCAGATACTGACGGTTGGATGATGCCCGCGTCGAGCATGCACTGAAGGTGTCCTTTCTCCTCCTGTGCGAAGCATGCGGGCGTTCGTCGTATTTTTTACTTCACGGGTCTTGCATTACCCGTGTCGATGCGGTGAGATACCTCCTTGAACGATCCCAGGTCAAATTCACTTGCGGCAAAGATGTCCTGGAAGGTCCATAGCAGGTGGGTCAGTTGGCTTGCCTGCTCTGCTGTCAGCGTTTCTTCGACGTCCTGTACCATGGTCATCATATGGGCAGGTAGTTTGACTTGAGTTTCACTCGGTACCCTCCCCACTACCCTTGCTGCTACCGCTGGACCCGGCCCCGGTAGAATTTCCCATACTGCCTCTGCATTGGCCACATGCATCCGCCTCTTTAATGTAATATTCTGTCCTGTTACGTTGAGTACACATACCTTCAGGATTCCTCCATCCTGATGGAGTGTGTGAACCACTGGCACCTGCCCATCCTCCAGGGGCTCCACTATACACTGGGGCATACTTTTGTCCATTTCACATTTGACCCTGGCCACTGAATGTGGTGGGATAACAGTGTATTGGGACACTGCTACCTTAGCGATGCACGGAGCTAGGTTAGGGTTAGGCTCATCTTTCGTCTCTAACTTCATAGGAGTCACCTGTCCCTGTAATATCATTTGGGACTTGTCCAGGACTATACTGACACCGTATCTTTTCATGAAATCGAGCCCTAGCAACATGTCGTCTGCAATAGGCGCCACATACACTCCCACAGTGTATTCCCGTCCCACAACCAGCAAGGGGATGGGGCCCACCAGTGTTCCCGTAAGGTGCATTCGTTTCCCCGCCGTGCTTAAGGTTATGTGTTGTATCACCTGGGGTGGTGGGTTCAACCGTTGATGGATCTCCTGGGAGATAATTATGACCTCGGCCGCTGTATCCACAAACGCCTTGACCTTCACGTCCCCGATCTGGACTGGGATCCAAAACATAGAGCCGGATCTGAGCTGTCTGATGGTTATATGATCTCTTCCCCCATCCTGCTCTTCCACCATTTGGTCACCACTTGGTCCGGGAGACATCTCCCGTCACGCAGGGTGCAGTTGCGCCTCCACAGATCTCCAGTACCATCTTTTGATACTGGTAATGGCTCGAAAGGGCCACCACTTACGGGCTATTCATGCCCGTGCCACCTCTTGGGTGGCTTAATCTTCATCAATCAATCAATCCTGCTCTTCCGTGTCCGACGTCCCTTGGCCCGCCCCTATCGTGTTCTCAGTTTCTAGGCCTGTTGTACATTGGGTCGGAGTTAGGCCGACTGGGCTGACCCGGCCGCGTTTAAAGACTCTTTCTCGTCCTCAAATGAAACGCGCAGCTTGTTGCCCAGGGGGTCCCTGAGCCGGCGGCTTTCCTCCCCGTCACTTCCAGATTCCGGACAATCCCGAGCCACGTGACCCTCTTTCCTACATCTGAAACACTGCAGCGGTCGCCTGGGAGATGGGGGACGACGATTATGCGGCGATAGGATGGCCGTCGTGAGACGCCTCAAACCCTCACACACCTGGTCCAATCTCCTGCTGAGTTCTGAGAAGCCTGCTACCAAGACGTCCAGTTTCGTCTCTGTGTCCATGGAAGATGAATGACACAAGCCTGCACTCGACGGGTGGTGAGTGCCGGTTCCACGGCCTGCGGGATTGGTAGCCGGTGAGGCGCCCGGTGTCGAGCGCCGAGAAGCGTCCTTACTCCTGGGTGGTTGCTCATACCGGGAGTACCTGCCTACTGCATTCACTCTTACTGCTGGCCCCTGGGACCCGCGGAGATGGGAGTCGTGCCTGCTTGAACCTGCGGAGCCGTGGATTGCTACGGCATTGTGCTGGAAGGCTTGGGCCCGGTCAATAGCCTCCTCCATTGACGAATTCCTTGCATTGGCAATGTATTCCGCCAGGGGTCTTGTCCTGTAATCCCTGGCCAAATCTCATTTCTGCAATTTGTTCCACTTCCCATCATGGCACGTGTTTGTAGGCCCGATGAGCCACGTGATGGGCCCTATCTGCCCAATCAGCGATATCCTCTTCTGGTTCCTGCTGAGCCTGGTTAAACTTCATCATGGCTACATCCAAAACTTCCCTATCGCCAAATCGCTTGATCATCTTATGCATCATGCGACTATAATCAATCGACGGTTCTCTGTCCAGTAAGTGATTGTAAAAATCACTCGCCTTACCCTTGAGACACCACCCTAACTGTGTCAATAACGTAGGCCCGCTCCAGTCCTTTTCCGAGGCATAAGACGTGAAACGGGGGTAGAAGGTGGCCCAATCTGACTTCCCGTCATAATCCAACGCCCGAGGTGGTGTGCGGAAGGTTTCTTTCTGTTGGTGATAACCTGTCCACCTGCTGCGGGATAGAGAGGCATCCGAATCGGAAGTCCGAGAGCTGTGTGACGAGTGTCGAGCTGGCCGTCTCTTTGATCGAGCCGATCGATGGTGGGAGGGGCTCCCCTGCTGAGTACCTTGCAGGCCACTAGCCCTGGAGTAGGCCGGTGACTGAGGTCGGTGTCCATGCTGTCCGCCGCTGGCGGCACCCCTAGAGGAACGGCGGGTACCCGTTTTGCTGGTCGAGGACGATGAACGACTTCCTGCCCCCTGACCTGAGGGCCCGGGGCCCTGTTGGGACGGGTCCACCTCAAACGATATAGCAGCCATCAAATCGGGTGTGGCCCGAAGGCGGTTGATATTGTAGATGTTGTCCTCCGTAATCACGTGGCGATACCGAAACTTGATAATGCGAGCGGCCAATGTATCTCCTACACCCGGTAGCAGCTGCAGCTCAGCAGCCGAAGCAGAGTTTATCTTGATTGGAGCCATTGTTCTGGTGTCGAAAACTAAAGCTCAAATATATCGTGCCACGCCTGGTAATAAGCCTTAGATCTGGGGCCAGGCACCTCACATGTATATCACACCAAACAAAAAACAAACAACAACAAAAAAACACAGACACCAATGGCCACACTTAAGGTTCCAATGTTCAGAGATAGAGATAAATGTTCCACAAGGAAAAATAAGCACTGCACAGTCAATAATGTAAATGATGGGGCCAGGTGGATTTCAAGCAACATAAAACACTGCACACTTAATTGGTACCTAAATCACTTGAGGCTTAGACAAAAACTGGACACTTACTGCACTTGCAAAACTGGAAAATCTGATATGGCAGACACTTTGAGGAACTTTAACTAGCAACGTGCCTGATTTTCATAAGCACTGGGCTGAGGGTTCTCAAAAACACTTTTTTCAGGTGAACGTGGGGAACTGTGTGCAGGGCGGATCTCCATCCACCTTAAATCTGGCATGAACACAAACTCACTGGCTTACTTAATGTATTTGTTCCCCTTGAGCCGTTACTTCTGTAGAAAGCCTAGAACAGGTTACGTCTAGCTAACAGTAGAAATGAGAAAGTAACAGACCTGTAGCAAGCACCCTGCAGAGCTGGAACCGGCGTCGCTGTAATAAACACACTGGAGACGGATGCGCTCGGGAACGACAGCCTGAAATCCTCCGCGAGCGGATTCGTAAACAATACAGGTCGGATATGCTCATGAACGGTGGCCCGTATTCCGTGTGAATGGTGGTACTTGTCTCCCCTTCTTCAAAGAACTTAGGGACCGCGGGAATCGGTGCTTGGGGGACAAGACAATAAAATCCAAAAAATCCAGGGAAGTAATCCGTATAAAACACTGATAACTGGAACTTATGGAGAATCTTGGGGATTGCACGAGATGTGGAATAAAGTACATGCGCAAAAAAACAGGGACTGAAATATCTTGGGCACCGCTATTGAACAACAAGCCGAAGAACATCTATGGTGCAACCAAAGCACAGTAATTCAAGACTGGAAACGTTGAACACTAAGACATCTTGACGGAAGTCGGCAGAACGATGATGCAGATATCTTGGCGAGGTCCTCTTGATCACCGCGTGGGAACGTTTACTCACTGCGCCAATGTGGAGGTGACCCCACGTGTTACAACAATAGTACAGTAATATTTCACCTTGAACTGTCGTCGTAGGGGGAGGTAGGTCTGGTAGGGCAGGTGGAGCAAGTCTAGGCTCCTCAGGAAGGATAGGATAGAGGGAGTCAAGGCCTCTTTAGGGGTTCTATGGGCACATATCCTAAGTGCCAGTGGTGTCGGGTAGGCGTCGTCCGCACGGGGTCACATGTAGTTCAAATCTGGCTCTCCCCACCTGCGCGGGTAGGCTGTGCGCCATCGCCGTCCACCAATCAGGGCACAGCCCTGCCTATACTGTAAAATGTCTCCTTTCGCAGGCACTTTGAATGTGGTTCCCTCCACATTATGATCAGTAAGGTATTTTAAGAAGACCCTGTCATTATTGTTACACTGAACATCACCAAAAGCAGTGTGGCGAGCATTAAAGTCACTCATACATAACATAGCTGTGTTACCTGTAGGTTTCGGTAGCAGGTCTGCATTAAGTACACTATATCGTCCATATATGTTATACAGTAGGAAATGGCTATTTGCAGTTTGTAATTTGAATTTTTGATAATGTATACTATCACTCCTGTGATTTTTAATTAGTTTACAGATTAATCCACTCTTAATATACGTGAGTAAACCTGTTCCAATATCATTGTTGTATGCTATATACCCAGGTATCCTGGGTGGGACCTTCTTGATAATTGTGGACGTATATGGTTCCTGTCGGAAAATCCGACACAATAAAAATCCGCTTAATAAAAGGTAATTAAGCCTTGGTCCTTATCTGATTCATTGTACAGTGTTTTCTCTGATATAGCTGTCATATATTAGGATTCTGGCTTTACAGCTAGTGTCTTTGACAGGTCAAGAAGAGGAAGCAAACTTTGTGTATCAGTTACTGGGTGATGGAAGCTGCCTCACACGAGGAAATTTGGTGTCTACATCCTAGTTATATCTGGTGAACCAAGCCTGCTGTATAATAAGATAAAGAGCCTCCTCAATGTATACTAATATATGTAGTTTAATACTGTAGTTTGATTGGCTGCATATATATAAATTCAATATAAACCCCCCCTAATGTGTACTGGATCGATTTGTGAGATTATTGCAGAAATACAGTCCACTTAACATCATACAAATTGCTATCGAAATATATAAATTAATGTAAATATAAATTCTATATAAATTCATATAAATTAAATATATATAAATCTCACTGGTCGGTTCCCACATTATTTGGAACTTCGGAACCAGATTATTTGGTCCTTTGAACCCACATTATTGGTCATCTTCGAGTCGGATGACAGATTATTTGGTCATCTTAGTACTGGATGAACCAGTTAACCAGTGGATTCATTAAATATACTAGTGCTGTGTGATTTATACAAAGGCAGTCAAAGACAGCAGCGTAGCCTCGACCGAGCTCAAGAGCCCCTCAGTCCAGCTTCAGTCAGCGGTTTCAGGGTCACCCACAGATATTTGGTTGCGTGTTATTCCGTGAGATGACAGGCGCTAATATTGAAGCCAGCCAAATTAGTGGCTGTGTCCTCGCAAGATTGTTCACGGATTTCGTGGCGTTAAATTATCCACGAATTTTGTGGAGTTAATTTCGCGAGGTCACTAATAATATTTAATACTTCTTGATAATATTAGAAGTTTCATAGAGGCTAATTAAGAGGCTATCAGCAATAATTGTGTATATTATTTCTCCAAAATTGAGAATTATTTAATATATATTGCACTAGTGTTCACAATATAATATTTACCAATTGCCAACCCACAACAGGGTAGGATGTACATTGACTAGTGTTTATATATAACCTAGTCCCATATTAACATTGACTAGTTGAACAATTTATTGTTCATCCTAGTCCCATTATTACCATAGTCTAGTTGTACTATATTGAACAACCTAGCGCCATTAATGAATGGTGCAGACCCTATTTTGGGTATAATTGTTACCAGCTCGAGTTGAGTTGTGTGTGCATAATAATTTACTTATGATCATTACACCTTTGAGTGATTAATTAGTGTCTATACCATCCTAGGGTGATATAGAAGAGCTAACCTAAAGGTACTTCCAGTGAGTCTGGTTTATCACTCAAATCATTAGTGTGTATGATTGTATATATATAATGTGTATTAATTTTAAGTGCTAACCTCTAGTAGAGGTAGGATTATCGCCTAGTGAGTGCAGAATTTTACCCTAGGCTACCATCAGTACTTGTTCAGTATTATGAGCAGCCCAAGTACAAGCCCCACAAGGCTTAACCAACTAGCCAATATGAATAATGCTGGCAATGAGAAAACTGTCATACATCTAGTACTACAATTGCTGGATTTACCTCAACCTGATCAGACTGCTGACTCATTACAATCCTTCAGCATGGAGTTTGAGTCGCTACTAAGAACATTCAGTTTTAAGGTTGATATAACTACTAGTGAATTGATGACTAAAGTAGTCCTTCAACGAAAATTGTCCAGCGATATACTAGATGAATTATATGCACATCAACATAACACCATCCTGACAGTACAGGACATCACTGAAGGTTTACTTTCCATCATAAACGACGTGCAAATGAGGTAGTTAAAGCCTCATGCAAGCCTTCAGAAATAGAAAATAAGAGTCAATTAAAGGGTAAAACAACTACCCCAAATAAACATCAACCAATTACTCTAACATCAAGTTGCTGAAAATCTGGCAATGCAGCAGAATCCTCCAAGCCTACTGTTACTAGTTCACCCAAACCGGTAACTTCCAAACGTGCAGTAGGCTGGGGGACATGTATGTTCTGCAAAAAGAAACATTCAACATACTGTGGTGCTAATTATCCAACCAGAGACACTCGTATTGAACGACTCCAGGAATTAGGGAGATGTGCAAGGTGTCTCAAGTAACACAACATAGACTATTGTGATACCCAAGATTACAGGAGATTACAGCTGACTATACCAACAGAGGTTGATGTTAATATCATCATTTAAAGCTGAAGATGAGTTCATGAGGCCTCAGTGGCAAATCAGTGAACAGTAGCCTAAAACAGCTACAAGTCACTGAGACTAATGTCACTGAACCCACTGCAGTCTCAGAACCATTCTTTACTTTAATGATGGGCTATTCAATCCTCTGAATCAATTAACTAAATTAAACCCCAATAAATCTGATGACTGATTTCATTTATTATTTAATCAAGATGTATTCCATGGGCCTCAGTGTTTATATATCAGTGACCAGTTACCTGAACAAGCTTCAAGTTATATCTAATGTCACTGATCTCACTGCAGTCCCTGAATCATACTTGACTGTAGTACTTGATCACATTAAGTCTTCCGAGCTAAATAATATGTAATTAGGCTTGAATTTTAGCCTTTCAAGAGTTAACAGGGAAATGAAATCGCATTAGACTTCTAACCCCTGCAACTCTAATACAGGACATCCGTCCTGTACGAACAGACGCACAAATGTGTGATTACTAACATCAAATTAATCTAATAATTCAAAGGAGGAGTATCGGTGTTCATCTGTTCTAAATAGGACTTCGACCCGTGAGCAGCCCCCGGGAGAATTATGTCAGAAAATCCGACACCATTTAATAGCATTACAAGCAATTGCAGATAATATTGCTGCCATTGTATACACAAGTTACCCATAGAAAATGTAATTTGTAGTGGAACTTTCCGTCTATAGAAAACGGGATATCATTGCCACATACTATTATAATTTCATCAGCTATTCTGCTGGGAATTATTCTTAAATACATTAGTCTTTGGACTTTACCATCATAAAAACATCTCATTTGAATTAATTTAATTATCAGTATTAAAATAGAGTAAATATGACCCTTCTATCACTTTCTGATATCTGGACAATGTAGGCCAGTAGTGGTGAGGGAGTGGTCAGCCATTGTTGAGACCAGAGGTGCACGGGAGTAAACGGCTCCTGTTAATTTCTCTTGGACGAAGTGCTTTGGAAACCAAAGGTCTTCCATCATCAACACGCTGTCAACAAATACAAGGAAAGTGTTCTGCCGAAACCCATTTATCTAATCATTTTTGACCATTAATGTCAGTAGATAGGGTGGACCGATTAGAATGCGAACAGCCTCTTAATAAAAAGGTAATTAAGCCTTGGTCCTTATCTGATTCATTGTACAGTGTTTTCTCTGATATAGCTGTCATATATTAGGATTCTGGCTTTACAGCTAGTGCCTTTGACAGGTCAAGAAGAGGAAGCAAACGTTGTGTACCAGTTACTGGGTGATGGAAGCTACCTCGCACGAGGAAATTTGGTGTCTACATCCTAGTTATATCTGGTGAACAAAGCCTGCTGTATAATTAGATAAGTAACCTCCACAATGTATACTAATATATGTAGTTTAATACTGTAGTTTAATTGGCTGCATATATATAAATTCAATATAAACCCCCCCCCCCTAATGTGTAGAGGATCGATTTGTGTGATTATTGCAGAAATACAGTCCACTTAACATCATACAAATTGCTATTGAAATATATAAGTTAATGTAAATATAAATTCTATATAAATTCACGTAAAGTAAATATATATAAATCTCACAGGTCAGTTTCCAGTTCCTGTAAACAGATCACATCCACGTCTCTCATTTTAACATTCAAGATTACGTCATTTATCCGAAGATAAACACTTCGAATGTTCCAAGAAAGATACTTAATTGGTTTTGTTTGATGAGCCATGGTTAAGTATCAAGGGAATTAAGGTAACATTTAAGCTCGTTAAACACTTCAACAACATAAGCAACTTTGTCCCGTGTGTCCTGAGTAATGTCACTTTTGCGTAGGATGCGTTTAACCAGAGGAGCAGTTGGTGTTTTCTTAAACTCTTTATCTGTAATCAACTCAAGGGTTTTATTATGATCTAGTGGGGGGTGTCAGTGAGGAATCAATGACTACTCTAACACCATTCCCCATGGAGATTTGACACTCACGTTCCGTAGAGATAGGTGGAGTAGCCTCAACAGCTGCAACATTATCACTCCGAGTCATAAATATTCATACTCCGCCCTAGTAAAACAGAAACAAGCAACACTTAGTGGGCCAGCCAGAGGCTTAGGACCCGCGCAGGAATATCCCTGCAAAAAAAAAAAAAAAAAAAAAAAATATCACTCGCATCACTACTGGTGCTGGGAGAATTTACTTGATCACTATCGCTAGCATGATTCACTTTACAGCTATCACCGGGCAGATTCGTCTCTAATGTTTGTATTTTAATTTCCAATTCAGTAATCTTTTTTAACCAGTCAATTTCTTCTGTATCTTGGCTTGTTTGCTTTAGTCCGTCGATGGTTGGAAACTGCGTACTAGAGGTGACATCAAGAGCTTCCTGCTGGGTGCCTCCTGCAGCTGGACCAGACGCCACTGGCTTCCTGCTCGTGTTAGAGAGGACGGGGGGTCGAAGGCAGCCACGATACCAAACATCTACGCCTTCATGCAAACACCTGGGACACTTCCGGACCGAGGAGAGGCTTCCTCCCCGTCCTCAAGGGTAGGGTGGTCCCTTTGAGGACACCTCATTGTATTGTACTGTTGAGCACAGAGCCCACACACAGGGTCATGTTAACAGTACGTAGAGATATGATGAGTACCGTGGCACTTGTAACAAACAACAGTGGGGGGGGATACCCAAGGTCTTATGGGACTTCATGGGATAAAATGTCCAAAGAAGGTGTAATGTTCAGGGGAAGGGTCACTGCCATTCCAAACAATGAGAAGTGTCTCAGAATCCCACCTTGCCCGGTTTTGTTTACATTTGCAACTTCTTACATGGAGCTGCAAGAGTGTTCACATTAAGTTGTGATAGGAGGAGTCAGTGTTTTACTACCCGCCTAGTTACTAGGGAATCTAGCCTGGAGGGCTGGAGGACCCGTAAGATTGTGATTATAGTATCTGGTCACCGTGAAGCCGTGACAATATTGATTGCAAGCTTGTGTCATCAGTTGGCACCATTGTTCAGTTAGTTCATTTAATCAGCCTGCAGTGCGAGGGGCTGTTGAATAGCTGTCTTGCAAGTGCCACTGGATGGACAGTAACGTAACGAATCACTCACTGTTGTGTAAACTTAGGCTTGTGAATGATTTGTTTGCAATATTGCGTCGTCAGTGGGGCACACCTGTGTTCAGGTTAGTTCAGTATGCAGCCGCACAGCAATGGACCGGAGTCGTTGCTACTTAGCTGTTGTTATAGTGCCACTTGATGGATATTAACGTAACATAAATTCGATGTTTTAGTATTTTAGTCTCGTGTTAATAAATTGTTAAATTGTTATAGAAAACGGTCTTTGATGTTAATCCTTCAACCATCCTTTTCCACCCACGTTCTGCTTTATACGATTGTCTGCGAATGTGATCTTTTTTAATGACGGCTGTTCTTGGGAAATTCGAATTCCAATTCATAGCGCCACACATCAAAATAAAATATGGTGTGAGAACCCGTCGATTACTCTTTATTGGTTTTAACGTCCTATTTAACTAGGAGGAACCAGCGGCCCAAGTGAATAGGTTTTCACCCTTGTGGTGGAAGCCTGGCAGTTTGCTCCCGCTTTTCCTATTACTATTGGTCTCATGATTTAGAGTATAAATATCTGCAGTGTGCAGTTCCTTATGCTTGAGGTCCACCTCCTAAGGGAGGTAAGCATAGAAAAAAATCTCACACCATCTCTGCTGTCAAAACTACTGTTCCAAAAAAATCAGGTGTGATATGAGACAAATTACTGACTCCCACCGACCTGAAAGCACCAGTATAAAAAGACATGATTTGTTCAGATCTGAAACCTATGTTTAAATAGGCAGCACAAAACGTCCACCAGACTGTGCGACACAGTGGTTGCCAGGATCAGGTTGGGTTACCGTTACCTGTGGTAGGTGGCTACAGGTGACAGATCTCCCAGTCCTGAGCACTCCAGGTGCAAACTCTGTGAGCAGGAACTGGGATTTGATCTCACACACTACATCACCGAATGCCCGATTCGGTGATGTAGTGTGTGTGAGGGAATGGAAATTCCCTCAGCTAGTTTTTCTAGTTTTCTAGATTAGGCTAGAGTCGCTCTAGTGCGTTCTAGACAAAAAGTTTTCACACTACATGCACTTGTGTGATGTTGGGTAAAAACTTATGCTTAGATCTGTCTTTTTAGACTAGCCAGGAGTCTGTGACTGCTCTGTGGGGAGAGGTATAGAATTGATCCTGTTTTCTGAGAAATGGGACTTGGAAGAGTAAGTATGGTAGGAGGGGGTACTTGAACTCGTGAGCCAACGGTTTCATGGGGGGTGGGGGGACAGAGGGGTGAACGTCGCCTCCCCCACCTAGGCCTCCCCGCCTTATGACGTCACGGGACACCTCATGGCGAGGGCGTCTGTGATTCGTTTAGGCATCTCGGCCTCGGGTGACGTTTTGGGCGCGAAAAGCTGTGATTTGGAGCGGCATGATAGGCTGTGCCGGCTTTAATCTGATCGGCCAAGACAAGGGGGGAGGTAGGCGGGCATCTTTTGAGTCCCGTAGCCCGCCAAAAAGTGAGTCTTGAGGCAGCGATCGAGTAGGCTGGACGCCCAGGCGGTGGAGGTGGCACGTTGTCACCTCCACTACCCCTGTCTCGCCGAATTACTCCCATTTCCTATTCACCAAAGTGATCCTGCTATCGTGGATCGTGTTTTGATCCAATTTGCGTGATTTTGTACCAAGGAGAAAGGAAGGAACTGTGTAAGACTCTGACGGACACGTGTTCTTCTTCTTGAGAGTAGGTGCAGTTTGCATGAAGGGTTTACCCTTTCAATGACTGTACCAGGACAGATGTTGGGAGACACGTAGACGTTGAGGAGGAGTAGAAAGTCAAAAGTGTTAATTGCGTCGGGCTGTAGATAGAGGAGTGTGACGAAAACAGAGGTGGACGTTAGAGGGAGACTCGCCGCACCATAAGGCGGGATGTTGAGTTCATGGCGGCAGCTGATCCACGCATGGCATAGTGTTGTGTGCAAGACGTCTACTAATATTTCTCCAGGAACTTGTATGTCAGAAAGCGCCAGCAGTACGTGCCCAAGATCACCCACGTGTCAGGGGACACCCGGACGCCACCAGGTGGTGCCTTCGGCTGAGACATCTTATCCGGCACCCTATAAACAAACTCATTCACCCGCGACACCCAGACAGTGGATGAGCATCACAGGATCGGAAGCACCCGGGCATCCCGATAAGGGCCCAACACCTGATCCTCACAGGTCTCGACCCCGGCAGCCGGGACTAGGCTTCCCCCAGACCGAGGCAACGAAGGAGGGGGAACCGCAGGGTATACAGGCGCGGCATCGACCCCGCCACTGGGCACAGGAGCCGAGGCCTCCCGGCCCACATCTTTCAGCAACACCACAACGAGATCCCAATCATCAAGGGCAACCCCCCACTGCGGGGATCCAACAACAGGAGACGCAGGGGTGGGCACAGGTAGCATCTTGGAGCCCCTCACAGCACCATCATCCATGGCAGGGGACGCCAGAGCACCATACTCCCCCACCATCTCCCAAGGCACACCACTAAGGGAAGACACAATCCAGGCCTGCCGCGAACGCTTCGAGACAGGCCGCACCACACCACGCCCACCAGGCCCCTCCGCAGGCATGGTCACCATCTTCACATCCACACAGGCTACACCCGCACCGCCCGAAGAGTCCACTGAGGCCACATCATCCGGGAGAAACAACCACAGAACACTGACGCACACGCTACTGCAAAGGGGTGGAAGTAGCAGAACTACAGTTGCCAACACACACAGGCACGGCTGGCACCTTCCCCTGCCGAAGCACCCCCTCCAAAATAGCAGAAACCGTGTCCCCTGGAGCCGGTGCCACATGTTATGATCCCAGGTAGCTGAAAAACAAGTCTCCCTTTGAGAATTATTCTATCAACCCTGACCTGACCAGAAGGTCTAGTAAATATAGAGGCGATAACACAGATGTAAAATGGTTTGATGGATTTAATGAACAATTTGAGATTATGGGCAGTGAATAAGAAAATAGATAAATGACTGGTTAGGAGATGTAGATATTTTGCTGGAGGTGTGAGGCTCGTTTCTGGAGGGCTTTGACATCACTTGAGTGCCAGACACCGCCAGGGGAAGCCGTGCTCCGTCTGAGCTCCTGTCAGAAAGGAACCCCTAGTGATATATCTCCAAGAGAGGAGAAGTGTGCCGACGTGCCAGCTGTAGAATCGAGCTGGGAACGTTGTGGTCTCAAGTCCTGGACGGCGAGGAGAGAGTATTAAGCCGCCCAGAGACATTTTCGTGGGCTGTGGGAGCGCCCTGACCAGACGCCGTCAGAGGGATAGCGCCCTCGACTAGACAATCTGTGGTAAGCCCGATATAAGCCAGTTTATAGTGATTACTTTTAGTTGGTCGTGTTCCCAGCGACAGTAGCGAATGTTTATTGAAAAGTTAGAAATGTTTTGGTAAGGCAGGAAGCCTAAATGAGACGACGGAGATGAGAGACACAGCTGGAGGGACGAGCAGCACGTCCTCTCCAGTCGACCACCTGAAGCCAACTGACTGACGGAGGACCCTCCCAGAGTTGAGGAGCCGCCCGCCGAGCGAAGTGGAGCATGGGCCAGCCCGAAATGGGGGAGTCCACTCTAACAGTATGTAGAGAGCAGATAGATGTTGGAGGCAAACATATTGTGTGGATTATTTCGTCTATGTGTTTATAAGGAAACATTTTTGTTGGAGTGCCAATGGGTTGCAGATTTGTCTTTGGGGAAGAAGTTGCTGAGAACTTTGAAGCCAGCACAGAGGGAGTAGTTGATGAGACTTCAAGGTAGTGGTGCAGAGGACCTCGAGCTGTGAGGAGAAGCAGTGAAGAGGAGTGTCACGTGCTTCTGTAGAGGTGGTGAAGCACCATAGTTGTTCGAGGAAACTTCATGGTGTAGCAGCCAGGAGAGCTGTGGAGGACCCTAGTAGAAGTAGTGAAGCACCGTAGTTGCTCAAGGAAAACTTCATGGTAGCAGCCTGGAGGAGCTGCAGAGGATCCTGGTAGTTAAACCCAGAAGAACCTGAAGAGATCAGGGTGGTGAGCTTTCGAACGTGTGGAAGGGAAGTTCTGGTTGATTACCTGTTGGGAGATGATAGAGTGTTTGGTTGCGTGCAACCAAACACCAACCAAACACTTTCATTAGCTTGCAAGACGCAGTGAAAGGTGAGTGATTGTTTGCCATTCTTGTGCCGAGGAGTGTTCATACTGAAGTGTAGAATTACAGTCGTAGGCTGGATTACCTACAGATGTATGTGTTCTAGGACTGATAAGGTGATCGATTGATCATTGTTGTGTATCAAGGAACATTTTTACTGATATATATATGTTATTGCATTCATAGGCTGATTTTCCTTGTACATGTTTATAGATATATATTCCCTTGCTGATAGTGCAACATTGTATTGTAAGACATGACCTACTTGAGGAGGTTGGTAATATCAGGTGGCGAATCAGAAGATAGGATACCACTTGATAAGCTGATGATAGAGTTCTGATGGTGTTGGAGTGCAACCTGACCGAAATAGTATAGAGTGTAGGATTCATTATTATTATATGTGTATATGTATTGTGTATGTGCTCTGTCCAGTAAATGTATTCAAATTTGCTGGTGTTTGACCTTGTCCTAGTGAGGCTTTCCATGAAATAGTACAGAAGGAGAGATAGAGAGAAAGAACCAAGAACCACCGCTGTGGACAGGGTTGGACGGAAAACTAGTAAGTTAAAGGGGATTGAGGAGATCATATCACATAAGGAGAGAGTGGGGAGTCACAGCAGCTGGAGTGGGTGTGTGCACGTGACAACGAGGCTAAGTGTTGGAGCCGCACCCCCTAAATGTGTGACGTTGAGCCCCTCTCCAAGAGCCAGAAGCACCCAGGGTGATCTCCTGGTAAAGTATAAGCACTCCACTGAGTTGTGGGTTGGGTTGTCCGTAAAGAAGGATCAACAACACGACAACACTACCAACCCACATCTACAATAAATTGGGGGCCCGTCCGGGAGACTGTGAACTGACACACCCACATCCTGTCCAAGAGTAGATTTGTACACCCCTTGTTGAAATAGACAAACTGTGTGACCGGAGGTGTATATTCTCTCTCTTGGGAAGACTCACAGGACAAGATGGATAAGGTTCAAGCGTTTGTGGAGTCAGGCAAGCCTGAGGACCTGGAAGGTTGCACAAGGGATCAATTAAAACAAATAGCAGAAAAATGTGGCATTAGGTTGAAAGCATCTAAAGTAGCTGAGATGAAGGATGAGATCCTGAGGCAGTTAAGAGCCAAAAGTGAAGCGGTAGAGCAGGGAGCCCAGAAAGGAGCTGAAAGTGGAAAGGAGGATGATGGGCAGGATGAAGTGAGATCCCAGGGATCGAGTAGGAGCAGCAAGAGTAGCCACAGTAGCAGGAGTAGCCGAAATAGGAGCTTGGAGAGATTCCAGTTAGAACTCCAGATGCACCAAGAGGAGAGACAGTTCCAGCTGGAAAAGATGAAATTAGAACTCCAGATGAAAAATGAAGCTGAGAAGGAAAAGAGAAAACCAGGCTGGAAGTAGAAAAGGAGAAAACCAGAATAAGCGAACTGGAGTTGGAACAGGAGAAAGAAAAAGAAAAAGCCCAGGTCGAAAAAGAAAAAGAGAGAACAAAAGAAATGCAGATAGAAGCGAACAGAACCTTGGCTGAACAAAGGATTGAACATGGGTTGCCAGAGAGCACCACCCAGGTATCACACTCACCAGATGTTAGGGTTAGGGAGAAGGACATTCCCTTGTTTGTTCCCGAAGAGGCAGAGAGCTCCTTCGAGCATTTTGAAAAAGTAGCCAGCATCAAGGAGTGGCCACAGGAGGAATGGGCCCAGCTGGTCCAGTTAAGATTGACCGTTGTAGCCAGGGAGGTATACACCCAATTGTCACTGGAAGAGTGCCAGGATTATGGCACAGTAAAGAGCAGCATATTGCGCTCGTTTCAGCTAACCCCAGAAGCTTATAGGAAGCGTTTCAGAGAGATGATCAAAGTTGGAGCATGTGCCTTTGCTGAGACAGCAAGGGATCTAGAAAGACGATTCCAGAAGTGGATTGAGGCTGCTGGAGTTGGATCTTATGCTGACCTGAAACAATTGATGGTCATGGAAAAGTTCTTAGAAATGATGTATCCCGAAACAAAGTTCAAGATCCAAGAAGCGGGGGTAAAGGAGGTGAAAGATGCCGCAGAAAGGGCAGATGTGATTACGGAAGCATATAAGAGCTTGAGGGAGAACAGAGTGAAGAATGAGGTGAGACGCAGCAATGGCAGACCCAGTGGAGTCTGGGGAGGAAGAAATTATGAAAGACCCAGAAGAGTCTGGGGTGAGAAGAATTTTGATAAATGAGCAGATAAACGTAAGTATCCTAAAACTCAGAAGAATAAGTTGCGCACTTCGTTTGAAAGTGAAGATGGAGGAGCTAAACGAGAAACTAATCGTTATCCAGGAAATCAAGAGTCCAGTAAAGCCCCACAGAGTGCAGGTAGTGTACCTGGCCCGAGGAACTCTCATGCGAGTGGACAAAGTCAGAGTCGCTCTGGTACATATAGAAGAAACTTTTCCCAGGTGAGGTGTTACAATTGTAATGGATTGGGTCACGTGATGTGAGATTGTCGGCAGGGCAAAAGAGTTGTGACCCTGGCCGTGTGTGACCCCCGAAGTAAATATACTAATGTGTTCCAAGATAAACCACAGAAGGTGAACTTAGTGAACGAGAGGTATAGGCCGTTCTTGAGCAAAGGTTGGATCAGTATAGGAGGCCAACCTGAGGTAGAAGTTGGTATCTTAAGAGATACCGGAACTAATCAGAGCTTGATTACGAGAAGCCTGATTGGGAATGATCGACGGTTAGCTGGCAGGAGTAAGATGAAAGTATATGGGTTATTGTCTGAGAGTGACATGCCCGTTTGTACTGTCCAGCTAAGGTCGGAATATGTGTCGGCAGAGATGATGTTCGGAGTGTGCCCTGACATACCTATTCCAGGAGTCCAAGTGATCCTTAGGAATGACTTGTGCGGGACAAAGGTGTTGCCAAGAGTCATAGCGGAGACTGTGCCAGAGGAGTGCCCAGAAGGCCTCAGCACAGGTGGGACACCTGAGAGTGTGAACCTGACTGACATCCGAGGAGATGTGTCAGGAGACCGCCAAGCCATTGAGTACCCTGTCTCGGTAGTGATGAAGGCAGAGGTGGCCGACGAGGAAGACGCTGGAGAAGACGAGACAATGTCGATTCAACCGGTAGAGGATATCGACGTAGATATAGCATGGCTGTTTGATGAAGGTCCAGCCCAGGAAAATGAAGTCTCGGTGAGGTCAAAAGTGAAGATGGCCCAGCCGAAGAAGAATCATGTGGAAGAGAGCAGACCTGAGTAGAGCCCAGACCGCTGAAATTAAGAGTCAGAAGGTGAATGCAACTGTGCTGAGTAGAAATGAGAAAGGATGTGGACATACTGAGGGTGGAAGTAGAGCGTCAAGTTGCCCACGAGCACAGAGGCATTTGGATAGTAGAGTTAAGTTGTTTGAGGTGCCAGGAGTTGACATGTTTCACAGAAAACGGGGAGGAAAGATAGTGAAGAAAAGTGATAGCCGAGAAAATGAAAGGAGAAGAGACAGTATGTGTGGAGAGATGCTTACAAGCACTCTAGAAAAGATAAAGCGACATGTACGGTCGAGTGCTGTTGGGTGTAATACAGTGCTCGAAGGAACTTTTAGGGAACGAAGAAGAGTTGAAGGAGAAGAAAGGGAGTGGTATAGAGGTGAGAAGTGCGGGAAGAGGATGACGATACAAGCATGGAGGAGTAGAAGAAAGCCGAGGATTCAATGGAAGTCGAACAGGATGAGGTCTCGGATAAATGAAACGAAAGGGAGGAATCGTCGGTGAAGACGAGGGAGTGAAGTATGATGACAGGAGACGGAAGTATAATGGCAGTAGATGGAAGTGTGAAGACGACAGAGGAGGTACATACAGTAGATGTCTGACTCTGGACGTGAAGAGAAGAAGACGAGGAAACGGAGGGTGGAAACAATAAGCAGAGTGGACCGATGGAGTGTGGGCGTCTCAAGGAGGACAGCTAGCCAAGAAGGTGCCAGAGAAGTCAGATCGTTTGTGCCCAGGAGTAAGAAATAATTTTTGAGATACCTCGGTATGATTGGATATTACCGGAAGTTCTGTGAAAATTTCTCCACCATAGCCGCTCCTATGACGAGTTTCCTATCAAATAGCAAGAAGTGGGAGTGGAATGGAACAGCACAAGAAGCGTTTGAAAAGATCAAAAGACTGTTGACTGAGGCGCCTGTATAAGTGTCGCCAGATTTTGGAGCGCCGTTTACGTTATTTGTAGATGCCAGTGATATAGGGGCTGGAGCTGTACTGACGCAGCAGAATGATGGAATTTACCGCCCCGTGTCCTTCTTCTCGAAAGAAGTTCGTTAAGCACCACGTTACTGTACCTGTACAGTACTGACCGTACTGTACGTTAAGGTCGTACAGTACGGTCGAGAAAGAGACTTTGGCCCTGGTGATGTCATTGAAACATTTTGAAGTGTATGTGAGTGGGGGAGGACACCCAGTGACGGTGTATACAGACCATAATCCCTTAGTTTTCCTGAAGACAATGAAGCATGCAAACCAGAGGTTGACCAGATGGTTTTTATTGCTCCAAGAGTATGACCTGGTGATAACGCACATAAGAGGGCAAGACAACGTAGTGGCTGATGCGTTATCTCGAGCCTAGCCACTAGAATAATTCTCAAAAACAAGGGGGATTGAGTGTTATGATCCCTAGGTAACCGAAAAACGAGTCTCCCTTTGAGAATTATTCTATCAAGCCTGACCTGACCAGAAGGTCTAGTAAATATAGAGGCGATAACACAGATGTAAAATAGTTTGTTGGATTTAATGAGCAATTTGAGATTATGGGCAGTGAATAAGAAAATAGATAAATGACTGGTTAGGAGATGTAGATATTTTGCTGGAGGTGTGAGGCTCGTTTCTGGAGGGCTTTGACATCACTTGAGTGCCAGACACCGCCAGGGGAAGCCGTGCTCCGTCTGAGCTCCCGTCAGAAAGGAACCCCTAGTGATATATCTCCAAGAGAGGAAAAGTGTGCAGATGTGCCAGCTGTAGAATCGAGCTGGGAACGTTGTGGTCTCAAGTCCTGAACGGCGAGGAGAGAGTATTAAGCCACCCAGAGACATTTTCGTGGGCTGTGGGAGCGCCCTGACCAGACACTGTCAGAGGGATAGCGCCCTCTACTAGACAATTTGTGGTAAGCCCGATATAAGCCAGTTTATAGTGATTACTTGTAGTTGGTCGTGTGCCCAGCAACAGTAGCGAATGTTTATTGATAAGTTAGAAATGTTTTGGTAAGGCAGGAAGCCTAAATGAGAGGACAGGAGATGAGAGAGACAGCTGGAGGGACGAGCAGCACGTCCTCTACCGTCGACCGCCTGAAGCCAACTGACTGGTGCAGGGTTGCCAGATCCAAATTGCTAAAAGTAGCGAGCTGACGGTCAAAAAGTAGCGAATTTGCAAGTAGAGTATCCCAATTTTTTGTTTAGTCAAATCGAATCAAATCAAATGTTTATTCAGGTAGAAGTACATACATACAAGATGAGTTACAAACATAATGTTTGAGCTCAATCAACTCATAGGAACATGCAAAAGTCGACTCAGGGTACTGAAAGCTATGACCTGGAATGGACATGGAGCCTCTATTGCCGTGCTTAAAATGATGTACACAGCCTTTGTGCGCTCCGTCATAGACTATGCCGCACCGGTACTGTGCACCTACTCCCAAAGCGATATGAAAAGGCTTGAAAGCATTCAAAATGAAGCCATGACAATCATTCTTGGAGTTCCAAGAACTGCCAAAACGTCTAATCTACGAGAGGAGTTGTCCCTTCCCAGTGTGTAAAGCAGAATTCAGGAGCTGAATGCTAAGCTTGCAATTAGGATAGCCAGAGATCCCCATTACAATGATATTGTCCAAGAAAAAACTGAGCTCTGTGCTACTTTCAGGGGGAAACAGGAGAAGCAAAAAATGGCATCACAGAGCAGTCTGCTACCTTGAAGAGCTTCACCTGCTTGAGCAAGCCCGTGAGCTCCTGCCTGTAGAGAGGTTACCTCCCTGGGAGGATGACTCATGCAAGATCATCATCAATGAAATGGCAATGAAAAAATCCAACATGATACCACAAGAAATGAGGCACAAGTATCTCGAGGAAATTATAAAGAAGCCGGAGATGAACTAGATCAAATCTACACTGACGGGTCATCTAATCCTATCAATGGCAGGGCTGGTGCAGCATACACGGTAATCAAGGATAATACCTTCCAACGCAGAAATGATGAAAAAGTACGTATTGAGAACTATGCCTCTTCAACGCAAGCAGAGCTAACTGCCATTGTTATGGCGTTAAGGTTTCTTGAACGGAACACTAATGGTGCAGTGATTTGCACCGATTCAAAAGCAGCACTGCAAAGCCTAAGTAAAAATCAGGCAGAAAATCTTGCAATAGTCGCTGAAATCAAGAGAGCTGTGAGAGTACTTACCAATCAGGGAAGAGTCATCAAGTTTCTGTGGATCCCCTCCCATGTTGGAATATGTGGAAATGAACGAGCAGATGTGCTGGCTGCTGAAGGCACTGAAGGAGACCATATTGAATACTTCATACCCAAGACTCAACTACAAATTAGAGGTATTATCAGGCAACATCACCGTGACAAGGTAACTGACGAAAGGAGGATAGAAGCACAAACCAGTGAATCTGTACGATGGTACAACATGGTTGCAGCTGGCAATCCCAATCATTATGGCCGAAGAGGAGGACGACGAGGGAGAGAATCAGTAATAGCGAGAATCCGTCTTGGATACAAATATCCATGGAGATTTGGAATGGAAACAACAGTTGATCAGCGAAGTTGCAGAATCTGTGGTGAGAGTGATGGACACCGCCTTGACCTACTATCTACGTGAATGTGAACACCTGAGAGACATTAGGAATAACTGTAGAATAATGAACCCCACATTGTTTGAGTTAGGAAAACACTATTTGTCAAATATTGATACTGTTCTTAAAAGATTTCCCCATTTTGCACCCGCAAGATAACGTAAGCTTTTAAGGGTTGATAAATGTTAATCTTCTTGTTTGAGGAGCTGTTCACTTGAGACAGTTAAGCAAGTCCCAGCTGTGTCTGGGTACAAGTGACAGGATGAACAACCCAGCGGGGTTTCTTCCTATTAGGGAGTGTTGTACATTCTGCTATGGCGGTATGTTCACTCACAAGATGAGTGGCGCTGCCCAATAAACTCGCCCCTCGGGGCAAAATTTAAAAATTTAAATAATGTTTGATTTCTAGATAGCGACAGTACATACAGACAGACGACATTCAAATTTAGTAAGTTTATGTTCCTTCTTTGATAGAACAGACTTGATGTTCATCTGCTGATGACTTACCTCCGATATATTTTGTCTGTGTTTTAATGTTTCACTGTGTTTCTTTAAACCACTTCTATGAGCTCTTATCTCAGTTCTACAAACTTTACAATATGCCTTATTTCCATCTTCTTTCACTTCAGCCAACCACTTTTCAAACACGGGATCCTTAAGCCAGGACATCTGACACGCTTCCTGGTATTTAGACCACTTCCCCATTTTACACTTCTTTATCTTAACACTTAAGCAAATTCTAAAAGTAACAGCGGTAACTTCGTTTCTATATGCGGTAACTTGTGTCGAACTATCCTTCTGGAGGTCAAAGCCACACTAACAATGAAAGCTCAGATGAAGCTGCCAAGTTCACTGTATGCTAATCCGCTCTAACGACAGTCATTTGATTCTTGGAAACACCTAAAGAGAAACCTAATATTTACAGTAGGCAACAGTGGGAGGTCACTTAACATAGACAGTACCCGGGATGAAGTATTAATGGCAATTAAGGTTGGGAAATCTATAGCCCCTGAGGAGGATTATCTTGCCTTGTGGTTACTTTTTCTTTGGGAAGTTCCTAGGATCAACGTCCCCAGGGGGTCGGTCTCTGACCTGGCCTCCTGCGGTAAGTGTTCTATTCAATCAAGCTGTTGGACGCGGCTGTGATTTGTACACATGACATTATAAAAAGCATAAAAATTATCATCATTGAGTTTCTGAACATTAATAGCCCAAAGTAGCCCAACTTGTTTTTAAAGTAGCCCAAAAAGTCGCAAATAGCGAAATTAAAAATTTGATTTTTAATTTTGATTTTTTAATTTTTGATTTTGATTTTTTCAGAACGCGGGGCTCTGAAAAGTAGCTCAATTCGCTACTTATAGCCCAATCTGGCATCCCTGGACTGGCGGAGGACCCTCCCAGGGTTGAGGAACCGCCCGCCGAGCGAGGTGGAGCATGGACCAGCCCAAAATGGGGGAGTCCACTCTCACAGTATTTAGAGAGCAGATAGATGTTGGAGGCAAACATATTGGGTGGATTATTTCGTCTATGTGTTTATAAGGAAACATTTTTATTGAAGTGCCAATGGGTTGCAGGTTTATCTTTGGGGAAGAAGTTGTTGAGAACTTCGAAGCCAGCACAGAGGGAGTAGTTGATGAGACTTCAAGGTAGTGGAGCAGAGGACCTCGAGCTGTGAGGAGAAGCAGTGAAGAGGAGTGTCACGTGCTTCTGTAGAGGTGGTGAAGCACCATAGTTGTTCGAGGAAACTTCATGGTGTAGCAGCCAGGAGAGCTGTGGAGGACCCTAGCAGAAGTAGTGAAGCACCGTAGTTGCTCAAGGAAAACTTCATGGTAGCTGCCTGGAGGAGCTGCAGAGGATCCTGGTAGTTAAACCCGGAAGAACCTGAAGAGATCAGGGTAGTGAGCTTCCGAACGTGTGGAAGGGAAGTTCTGGTTGATTACTTGTAGGGAGATGATAGAGTGTTTGGTTGTCATTAGCGTGCAAGATGCAGTGAAAGGTGAGTGATTGCCATTCTTGTGCCGAGGAGTGTTCATACTGAAGTGTAGAGTTACAGTCGTAGGCTGGATTACCTACAGATGTATGTGTTCTAGGACTGATAGAGTGATCGATTGATCATTGTTGTGTATCAATGAACATTTTTACTGATATATATATATGTTATTGCATTCATACGCTGATTTTCCTTGTACATGTTTATAGATATATATTCCCTTGCTGATAGTGCAACATTGTATTGTAAGACTTGACCTACTTGAGGAGGTTGGTAATATCAGGTGATGAATCAGAAGATAGGATACCACTTGATAAGCTGATAATAGAGTTCTGATGGTGTTGGAGTGCAACCTGACTGAAATAGTATAGAGTGTAGGATTCATTATTATTATATGTGTATATGTATTGTGTATGTGCTCTGTCCAGTAAATGTATTCAAATTTGCTGGTGTTTGACCTTGTCCTAGTGAGGCTTCCCATGAAATAGTACAGAAGGAGAGAGAGAGAGAAAGAACCAAGAACCACCGCTGTGGACAGGGTAGGACGGAAAACTAGTAAGTTAAAGAGGATTGAGGAGATCATATCACATAAGGAGAGAGTGGGGAGTCACAGCGGCTCGAGTGGGTGTGTGCACGTGAAAACGAGGCTAAGTATTGGAGCCGCATACCCGAAACGTGTGACGTTGAGCCCCTCTCCAAGAGCCAGAAGCGCCCAGGGTGATCTCCTAGTAAAGTATAAGCACTCCACCGAGTTGTGTGTTGGGATGTCCGTAAAGAAGGATCAACAACACGACAACACCACCAACCTACACTATAATACACATCCGCAGGCAGGGGCGGGACATAGACCTCCACTGGAATATCCAGCACTACACATAGTGCAGGTGACGGGCTGACACCCACACACACTGTCTCAACAACACCAGGGGCTCAACAACTCGGCCTTCACAGGTAAAGGCCGAGTATGATAGTCTCACAGGTGGAGGATAGGTGTTGTGGTCTCACAGGTGAAGGCTGGTTGTGATAGTCACGCAAGTGAAGGGTGGGTGTGGTATTCTCGCAGGTGAAAGCTGGGTGTGGTGGTCTCACAGGTGAAGGCTGGGTGTTGTGGTCACACAAGTGAAGGCTGGGTGTGGTTATCTCACAGGTGAAGGCTGGATGTAAGGGTCTCAAAGGTGAAGGCTGAGTGTGGTGGTCTCATAAGTGAAGGATGAGTGTGTTGGTTTTACAGGTAAAGGCTGGGTGTAATTCTAACAGGTGAAAGCTGGGTGTTGTGGTCTCACAGTTGAAGGCTAGGTGTGGTGGTCTTTCTGGTTAAGGCTGAGTGTGATGGTCTCATAGGTAAAGGCTGGGTGTGGTGGTCTCACAGGTGAAGGCTGAGTATGATGGTCTCGTAGGTGAAGACTGAGAGTGGTGGTCTCCTAGGTGAAGGCTGGGTGTGGTGGTCTCACAGGTGAAGGCTGAGTATGATGGTCTCGTAGGTGAAGGCTGGGTCTGGCGGTCTCACAAGTGAAAGGTGGGTGTGGTAGTCTCACAAATGAAGGCTGGGTGTGGTTATCTCACAGTTGGAGGCTGGGTGTGGTGGTCTCATAGGTGAAGGCTGGGTGTGGTGGTCTCACAGGTGAAGGCTGGGTGTGGTGGTCTCACAAATGAAGGCTGGGTGTGGTGGTGTCACAAATGAAGGCTGGGTGTCGAGGTCTCACAGGTGTAGGCTGGGTGTGGTGGTCTCACAGGTGAAGGCTTGGTGTTGTGGTCTCATAAATGAAGGCTGGGTGTTGTGGTCTCATAGGTGAAGGCTGGGTGTGATGGTCTTTCTGGTGAAGGCTGAGTGTGATGGTCTCATAGGTGAAGGCTGGGTGTGGTGGTCTCACAGGTGAAGGCTGGGTGTGGTGGTCTCACAAATGAAGGCTGGGTGTGGTGGTCTCACAGGTGAAGGCTGGGTGTGGTGGTCTCACAAATGAAGGCTGGGTGTGGTGGTCTCAAAGGTGAAGGCTGGGTGTGGTGGTCTCACAAATGAAGGCTGGGTGTGGAGGTCTCACAGGTGAAGGCTGGGTGTGGTGGTCTCACAAATGAAGGCTGGGTGTGGTGGTCTCAAAGGTGAAGGCTGGGTGTGGTGGTCTCACAAATGAAGGCTGGGTGTGGTGGTCTCACAGGTGAAGGCTGGGTGTGGTTATCTCACAGTTGCAGGCTGGGTGTGGTGGTCTCACAAATGAAGGCTGGATGTGGTGGTCTCACAGGTGAAGGCTGGGTGTGGAGGTCTGAGAGGTGAAGGCTGGGTGTGGTTATCTCACAGTTGCAGGCTGGGTGTGGTGGTTTCACAAATGAAGGCTGGGTGTGGAGGTCTCACAGGTGAAGGCTGGGTGTGGTGGTCTCACAGTTGCAGGCTGGGTGTGGTGGTCTCACAAGTGAGGGCTGGGTGTGGTGGTCTCACAGGTGAAGGCTGGGTGTGGTTATCTCACAGTTGGAAGCTGGGTGTGGTGGTCTCACAGATGAAGGCTGGGGGTGCTGGTCTCACAGGTGAAGGCTGAGTGTGGTGGTCTCGCAGGTGAAGGCTGGGTGTGGTGGTCTCACAAATGAAGGCTGGGAGTGGTGGTCTCACAGTTGGAGGCTGGGTATGGATATCTCACAGTTGGAGGCTGGGTGTGGAGGTCTCACAGGTGAAGGCTGGGTGTGGTGATCTCACAGGTGAAGGCTGGGGTGTGGAGGTCTCACAGGTGAAGGCTGGGTGTGGATATCTCACAGATGGAGGCTGGGTGTGGAGGTTTCACAAGTGAAGGCTGGGTGTGGTGGTCTCACAGGTGAAGGCTGTGTGTGGTGGTCTTTCCTGGTGAAGGCTGAGTGTGATGGTATCGTAGGTGAAGGCTGAGAGTGGTGGTCTCACAGGTGAAGGCTGGGTGTGGTGGTCTCACAGGTGAAGGCTTGGTGTTGTGGTCTAATAAGTGAAGGCTGGGTGTGGTTATCTCACAGTTGCAGGCTGGGTGTGGTGGTCTCACAAATGAAGACTGGGTGTGGTGGTCTCACAGGTGAAAGCTGGGTGTGGTGGTCTCACAGGTGAAGGCTGGGTGTGGTTATCTCACAGTTGCAGGCTGGGTGTGGTGGTCTCACAGGTGAAGGCTGGGTGTGGTGGTCTCACAGGTGAAGGCTGGGTGTGGTGGTCTCACAGGTGAAGGCTGGGTGTGGTGGTCTCACAGGTGAAGGCTGGGTGTGGTTATCTCACAGTTGGAGGCTGGGTGTGGTGGTCTCACAGATGAAGGCTGGGTGTGGTGGTCTCACAGGTGAAGGCTGGGTGTGGTGGTCTCACAGGTGAAGGCTGGGTGTGGTTATCTCACAGTTGGAGGCTGGGTGTGGTGGTCTCACAGATGAAGGCTGGGTGTGGTGGTCTCACAGGTGGAGGCCGGGAGTGGTGATCTCACAGGTGAAGACCGTGAGTAGTGGTCTCACAGCTGAAGGCTGGGTGTGGAGGTTTTAGAGGTGAAAGCTAGGAATAGAGGCCTCAAAAGTGAAGAGTGGGTGGGATGGTTCTACAAGTGAAGGGTGACTTAGGTGGTCTCAGAGGAGAAGACTGGGTGTGGTGGTCTCAAAGGTGAAGGCTGGGTGTGGTGGTCTCAAAGGTGAAGGCTGGGTGTGGTGGTCTCAAAGGTGAAGGCTGAGTATGATGGTGTCACATGTGAAGACTGGGAGTTGTGGTCTCACAGGCGAAGGCTGGGTGTAATTCTAACAGGTGAAGGCTAGGTGTGGTGGTCTCATTGTTGAATGCTAGGTGTGGTGGTCTTTCTGGTGAAGGCTGGGTATGATGGTATCGTGAAGGATGAGAGTGGTGGTCTCCTAGGGGAGGGCAAGGTGTGGTGGTCTCACAGGTGAAGGCTAGGTGTTGTGCTCTCATAAGTGAAGGATGAGTGTGTTGGTTTTACAGGTGAAGGCTGGGTGTAATTCTAACAGGTGAAGGCTGGGTGTGGTGGTCTCATAGGAGAAAGCTGGGTGTTGTGGTCTCACAGTTGAAGGCTAGGTGTGGTGGTCTTTCTGGTGAAGGCTGATAGTGATGGTCTCTTAGTTGAAGGCTGGGTGTAGTGGTCTCACAGGTGAAGCTTGGGTATGATGGTAACGTAGGTGAAGGCTTAGAGTGGTGGTCTCCTAGGTGAAGGCTTGGTGTGCTGATCACACAAGTGAAGGCTGGGTGTGGAGGTCTCCTAGGTGAAGGCTGGGTGTGGTTATCTCTCAGGTAGAGGCTTGGTGTGGTGGTCTCACAAGTGAAGGCTGAGTGTTGTGGTCTCACGGGTGAAGGCTGGTTGTGGTGGTCTCACAGGTGAAGGCTGGGTGTGGTGGTCTCACAAGTGAAGGCTGGGTGTGGTGGTCTCGCAGGTGAAGGCTGGGTGTGGTGGTCTCACAGGTGGAGGTAGGGAGTGGTGGTCTCACTGGTGAAGGCCATGAGTAGTGGTCTCACAGGTGAAGGCTGGGTGTGGAGGTCTTATAGTTGAAAGCTAGGAATAGAGGCCTCAAACGTGAAGAGTAGGTGGGATGGTCCAAAGATGTAAAGGGTGACTGAGGTGGTCTCAGAGGAGAAGACTGGGTGTGGTGAACTCACAGATGAAGGCTGGGTGTTATGGTATCACATGTGAAGGCTGGGTGTGGTGGTCTCACAGGTGAAGGCCGGGAGTGGTGGTCTCACAGAAGAAGGCTGAGAATGATGGACTCACAGGTAAAGGCTGGGTTTGGTCGCCTCACGGGTGAAGGCAGGATGTGTTGGACTCACAGGTGAAGGCTGGGTGTGGGGGTCTCGTATGTGAAGACTGGGTGTGGGGGTTTCACAGGAGAAAACTGAGAATGTGGGTCTCATAGGTGAAGGCTGGGTGTGATGATCGCAAAGTTGAAGGCTAGGTGTGATAGTGTCACAGGTGAAGGCTGGATGTGGTGGTCTCACAGGTGGAGTCTGGGTGTGGTGGTCTCAGAGGTGAAGGCTGGGTGTTGTGATGTCAAAGGTGAAGGCTGGGTGAGGTGGTCTCACAGGTGGAGTCTGGGCGTGGTGGTCTCAGAGGTGAAGGCTGGGTGTTGTGATCTCATAGATGAAGGCTGGGTGTTGTGGTCTCACAGGTGAAGGCTGGGTGTGGTGGTCTCACGGGTGAAGGCTGGGTGTGGTGGTCTAAGAAGTGAAGGCTATGTGTGGTGGTCTCATAGTTGAAGGCTGGGTGTTGTGGTCTCAAAGGCGAAGGCTGGGTATGGTGGTCTCCCAAGTGAAAGCTGGGTGTTGTGGTCTCAGAGGTGAAGGCTGGGTGTGGTGGTCTCACAGGTGAAGGCTGGGTGTGGTTGTCTCACAGGTGAAGGCTCGGTATCTTGGTCTCACAGGTGAAAGCGAGTGTGATGGTCTCATAGATGAAAGCTGGGTGTGGTGGTCTCACAGTTGAAGGCTAGGCGTGGTGGTTTCACAGGTGAAGGCTGGGTGTGATGGTCTTTCTGGTGAAGGCTGAGTGTGATGGTCTCATAGGTGAAGGCTGGGTGTGGTGGTCTCACAGGTGAAGGCTGGGTGTGGTGGTCTCACAAATGAAGGCTGGGTGTGGTGGTCTCACAGGTGAAGGCTGGGTGTGGTGGTCTCACAAATGAAGGCTGGGTGTGGTGGTCTCAAAGGTGAAGGCTGGGTGTGGTGGTCTCACAAATGAAGGCTGGGTGTGGAGGTCTCACAGGTGAAGGCTGGGTGTGGTGGTCTCACAAATGAAGGCTGGGTGTGGTGGTCTCAAAGGTGAAGGCTGGGTGTGGTGGTCTCACAAATGAAGGCTGGGTGTGGTGGTCTCACAGGTGAAGGCTGGGTGTGGTTATCTCACAGTTGCAGGCTGGGTGTGGTGGTCTCACAAATGAAGGCTGGATGTGGTGGTCTCACAGGTGAAGGCTGGGTGTGGAGGTCTGAGAGGTGAAGGCTGGGTGTGGTTATCTCACAGTTGCAGGCTGGGTGTGGTGGTTTCACAAATGAAGGCTGGGTGTGGAGGTCTCACAGGTGAAGGCTGGGTGTGGTGGTCTCACAGTTGCAGGCTGGGTGTGGTGGTCTCACAAGTGAGGGCTGGGTGTGGTGGTCTCACAGGTGAAGGCTGGGTGTGGTTATCTCACAGTTGGAAGCTGGGTGTGGTGGTCTCACAGATGAAGGCTGGGGGTGCTGGTCTCACAGGTGAAGGCTGAGTGTGGTGGTCTCGCAGGTGAAGGCTGGGTGTGGTGGTCTCACAAATGAAGGCTGGGAGTGGTGGTCTCACAGTTGGAGGCTGGGTATGGATATCTCACAGTTGGAGGCTGGGTGTGGAGGTCTCACAGGTGAAGGCTGGGTGTGGTGATCTCACAGGTGAAGGCTGGGGTGTGGAGGTCTCACAGGTGAAGGCTGGGTGTGGATATCTCACAGTTGGAGGCTGGGTGTGGAGGTTTCACAAGTGAAGGCTGGGTGTGGTGGTCTCACAGGTGAAGGCTGTGTGTGGTGGTCTTTCTGGTGAAGGCTGAGTGTGATGGTATCGTAGGTGAAGGCTGAGAGTGGTGGTCTCCTAGGGGAACGCTGGGTGTGGTGGTCTCACACGTGAAGGCTAGGTGTTGTGGTCTCGCAGGTGAAGGCTGCGTGTGGTTATCTCACACGTGGAGGCTGGGTGTGGTGGTTTCAAAGGTGAAGGCTGGGTGTGGTGGTCTCGCAGATGAAGGCTGGGTGTGGTGGTCTCACAGGTGGAGGCCGGGAATGGTCATCTCACAGGTGAAGGCTAGGTGTGGAGGTGAAGGCTAGGTGAAAGCTAGGAATAGAGGCCTCAAAAGTGAAGAGTGGCGGTGATGATCCAACAAGTGAAGGGTGACAGAGGTGGTCTCAGAGGAGAAGACTGAATGTGGTGAACTCACAGATGAAGGCTGGATGTTGTCGTATCACAGGTGAATGCTGGGTTTGGTGGTCTCACAGGAGAAGGCTGAGATTGAAGGTCTCATAGGTGAAGGCTGGGTGTGATCATCCCACAGTTGAAGACTAGGCGTGGTAGTGTCAGAGGTGAAGGCTGGGTGTGGTGGTCTCACAGGTGGAGGCCGGGAGTGGTGATCTCACAGGTGAAGACCGTGAGTAGTGGTCTCACAGCTGAAGGCTGGGTGTGGAGGTTTTAGAGGTGAAAGCTAGGAATAGAGGCCTCAAAAGTGAAGAATGGGTGGGATGGTTCTACAAGTGAAGGGTGACTTAGGTGGTCTCAGAGGAGAAGACTGGGTGTGGTGGTCTCAAAGGTGAAGGCTGGGTGTGGTGGTCTCAAAGGTGAAGGCTGGGTGTGGTGGTCTCAAAGGTGAAGGCTGAGTATGATGGTGTCACATGTGAAGACTGGGAGTTGTGGTCTCACAGGCGAAGGCTGGGTGTAATTCTAACAGGTGAAGGCTAGGTGTGGTGGTCTCATTGTTGAATGCTAGGTGTGGTGGTCTTTCTGGTGAAGGCTGGGTATGATGGTATCGTGAAGGATGAGAGTGGTGGTCTCCTAGGGGAGGGCAAGGTGTGGTGGTCTCACAGGTGAAGGCTAGGTGTTGTGCTCTCATAAGTGAAGGATGAGTGTGTTGGTTTTACAGGTGAAGGCTGGGTGTAATTCTAACAGGTGAAGGCTGGGTGTGGTGGTCTCATAGGAGAAAGCTGGGTGTTGTGGTCTCACAGTTGAAGGCTAGGTGTGGTGGTCTTTCTGGTGAAGGCTGATAGTGATGGTCTCTTAGTTGAAGGCTGGGTGTAGTGGTCTCACAGGTGAAGCTTGGGTATGATGGTAACGTAGGTGAAGGCTTAGAGTGGTGGTCTCCTAGGTGAAGGCTTGGTGTGCTGATCACACAAGTGAAGGCTGGGTGTGGAGGTCTCCTAGGTGAAGGCTGGGTGTGGTTATCTCTCAGGTAGAGGCTTGGTGTGGTGGTCTCACAAGTGAAGGCTGAGTGTTGTGGTCTCACGGGTGAAGGCTGGTTGTGGTGGTCTCACAGGTGAAGGCTGGGTGTGGTGGTCTCACAAGTGAAGGCTGGGTGTGGTGGTCTCGCAGGTGAAGGCTGGGTGTGGTGGTCTCACAGGTGGAGGTAGGGAGTGGTGGTCTCACTGGTGAAGGCCATGAGTAGTGGTCTCACAGGTGAAGGCTGGGTGTGGAGGTCTTATAGTTGAAAGCTAGGAATAGAGGCCTCAAACGTGAAGAGTAGGTGGGATGGTCCAAAGATGTAAAGGGTGACTGAGGTGGTCTCAGAGGAGAAGACTGGGTGTG
Source organism: Procambarus clarkii (assembly GCF_040958095.1). Lineage (NCBI taxonomy): Eukaryota > Metazoa > Arthropoda > Malacostraca > Decapoda > Cambaridae > Procambarus > Procambarus clarkii. The sequence continues at coordinate 42,040,329 of NC_091174.1, read as the reverse complement.
GTGAACTCACAGATGAAGGCTGGGTGTTATGGTATCACATGTGAAGGCTGGGTGTGGTGGTCTCACAGGTGAAGGCCGGGAGTGGTGGTCTCACAGAAGAAGGCTGAGAATGATGGACTCACAGGTAAAGGCTGGGTTTGGTCGCCTCACGGGTGAAGGCAGGATGTGTTGGACTCACAGGTGAAGGCTGGGTGTGGGGGTCTCGTATGTGAAGACTGGGTGTGGGGGTTTCACAGGAGAAAACTGAGAATGTGGGTCTCATAGGTGAAGGCTGGGTGTGATGATCGCAAAGTTGAAGGCTAGGTGTGATAGTGTCACAGGTGAAGGCTGGATGTGGTGGTCTCACAGGTGGAGTCTGGGTGTGGTGGTCTCAGAGGTGAAGGCTGGGTGTTGTGATGTCAAAGGTGAAGGCTGGGTGAGGTGGTCTCACAGGTGGAGTCTGGGCGTGGTGGTCTCAGAGGTGAAGGCTGGGTGTTGTGATCTCATAGATGAAGGCTGGGTGTTGTGGTCTCACAGGTGAAGGCTGGGTGTGGTGGTCTCACGGGTGAAGGCTGGGTGTGGTGGTCTAAGAAGTGAAGGCTATGTGTGGTGGTCTCATAGTTGAAGGCTGGGTGTTGTGGTCTCAAAGGCGAAGGCTGGGTATGGTGGTCTCCCAAGTGAAAGCTGGGTGTTGTGGTCTCAGAGGTGAAGGCTGGGTGTGGTGGTCTCACAGGTGAAGGCTGGGTGTGGTTGTCTCACAGGTGAAGGCTCGGTATCTTGGTCTCACAGGTGAAGACTGGGTGTTCCGGCCTCACAGGTGAAGGCTGGGTGTGATAGTCTCATAGGTGAAGGCTGGGTGTGGTTGTCTCACAGGTGAAGGCTCGGTATCTTGGTCTCACAGGTGAAAGCGAGTGTGATGGTCTCATAGATGAAAGCTGGGTGTGGTGGTCTCACAGTTGAAGGCTAGGCGTGGTGGTTTCACAGGTGAAGGCTGGGTGTTTTGGTCTCACAGGTGAAGGCTGGGTGTGGTGGTCTCACAGGTGGAGGCTGGGTGTGGTGGTCTCAGAGGTGAAGGCTGGGTGTTGTGGTCCCACAGATGAAGGCTGGGTATGGTGTTCTAGGAAGTGAAGGCTGGGTGAGGTGGTCTCACAGGTGAAGGCTGGGTGTGGTGGTCTCACAGGTGAAGGCTGTGTGTGGTAATCTCACAGGTGAAGGCTGGGTGTGGTGGTTTCACTGGTGAAGGCTGGGTGTTATGGTCTCACAGGTGAAGGCTGGGTGTTGTGGTCTCACAGATGAAGGCTGGGTGTGGTGGTCTCACCGGTGAAGGCTGGGTGTGGTGGTCTCAAAGATGAAGGCTGGGTGTGGTGGACTCACAGATGAAAGCTGGGTGTGTTGGTCTCAGAGGTGAAGGCTGGGTGTGGTGGTCTCACAGGTGAAGGCTGGGTGTGGTTGTTTCACAGGTGAAGGCTGGGTGTGGTGGTCTCACAGGTGAAGGCGTGGTGTGGTTGTCTCACAGGTGAAGGTTGGGTGTGGTTGTCTCACAGGTGAAGGCTGGGTGTGGTGGTCTCACAGGTGAAGGCTGGGTGTTGTGGTCTCATAGGTGAAGACTGGATGTAATAATCTCGCAGTTGAAGTCTAGGCGTGGTGGTCTCACAGGTGAAGGTTGGTTTTTCTGGTCTCAGAGGTAAAGGCTGTGTGTGGTGGTCTCACAAGTGAAGGCTGGGTGTGGTGGTCTCATAGGAGAAGGATGGGTGTGGTGGTCTCACATTTGGAGGCTAAGTATTATTATCTCAAATGTGAAGGTTGGGTGTGGTGGTCTCACAGGTGAATGCTGGGTGTGATGGTCTCACAGTTGAAGGCTGGGTGTGGTGGTCTCACAGGTGAATGATGGGTGTGGTGGTCTCACATTTGGAGGCTAAGTATTATTATCTCAAATGTGAAGGTTGGGTGTGGTGGTCTCACAGGTGAAGGCTGAGAATGATGGACTCACAGGTAAAGGCTAGGTGTGGTGGCCTCACGGGAGAAAGGCTGGATGTGGTGGTCTCATAGGAGAAGGCTGGGTGTGGTGGTCTCACAGGTGAAAGATGGGTGTGGTGGTCTCACAGGTGAAGGCTGGGTGTGGTGGTCTCACAGGTGAAGGCTGGGTGTGGTGGTCTAAGAAGTGAAGGCTGGGTATGGTGGTCTCAAAGGTGAAGGCTGGGTGTTGTGGTTTTACAGGTGAAGACTGGGTGTGGTGGTCTCACAAGTGAAGGATGGGTGTGGTGGTCTCGCATTTGGAGGCTACGTATTACGGTCTCACAGGTGAAGGTTGGTTTTCCTGGTCTCAGAGGTGAAGGCTGTGTGTAATGGTTTCACAGGTGAAGGATGGGTGTGGTGGTCTCACAGGAGAAGGCTGGGTGTGATGATCTCACAGTTGAAGGCTAGGCGTGGTGGTCTCACAGGTGAAGGCTGGGTGTTTTGGTCTCACAGGTGAAGGCTGGGTGTTTTGGTCTCACTGGTGAAGGCTGGGTGTTCTGGTCTCAGAGGTGATGGCTGTGTGTGGTTGTCTCAAAGGTGAAGGCTGTGTGTGGTGGTCTCACAGGTGAGAGCTGGGTGTGGTGGTCTCACAGGTGAAGGCTGGGTGTGATGATCTCACAGTTGAAGGCTAGGCGTGGTAGTGTCACAGGTGAAGGCTGGGTGTGGTGGTCTCAGAGGTGAAGGCTGGGTGTTGTGGTCCCACAGATGAAGGCTGGGTATGGTGGTCTAGGAAGTGAAGGCTGGCTGTGGTGGTCTCACAGGTGAAGGCTGGGTGTGGTGGTCCCACAGATGAAGGCTGGGTATTGTGGTCTAGGAAGTGAAGGCTGGGTGTGGTGGTCTCACAGGTGAAGGCTGGGTGTGGTGGTCTCACAGGTGAAGGCTGGATGTGGTGGTCTGACTGGTGAAAGCTGAGTGTGGTGGTCTCATATTTTAAGGATGGATGTGGTGGTCTCACAGGTGAGGGCTGGGTGTGGTGGTGTCTCTGGTGAAGGTTGGTTGTTCTGGTCTCAGAGGTGATGGCTGTGTGTGGTTGTCTTAAAGGTGAAGGCTGTGTGTGGTGGTCTCACAGGTTAAAGATGGGTGTGGTGGTCTCACAGGTAAAGGATTGGTGTGGTGGTCTCACATTTGGAGGCTAAATATTATGGTCTCATAGGTGAAGGCTGGGTATTGTGGTCTCACAGGTGAAGGCTGGGTGTGGTGGTCTCACAGGTGAGGGCTGGGTGTGGTTGTCTCACATGTGAAGGCTGGGTGTGTTGGTCTCATAGGTGAAGGCTGGGTATTGTGGTCTCAAAGGTGAAGGCTGGGTATAATGGTTTCAAAGGTGAAGGCTGGGTGTGGTGGTCTCATATGTGAATAATGGATGTGGTGGTCTCACAGGTGAAGGCTGGGTGTGGTGGTCTCAGAGGTGAAGGCTGGGTGTTGTGGTCCCACAGGTGAAGGCTGGGTGTTTTGGTCTCACTGGTGAAGGCTGGGTGTTCTGGTCTCAGAGGTGATGGCTGTGTGTGGTTGTCTCAAAGGTGAAGGCTGGGTATTGTGGTCTCACAGGTGAGAGCTGGGTGTGGTGGTCTCACAGGTGAAGGCTGGGTGTGATGATCTCACAGTTGAAGGCTAGGCGTGGTAGTGTCACAGGTGAAGGCTGGGTATTGTGGTCTCACAGGTGAAGGCTGGGTATAATGGTTTCAAAGGTGAAGGCTGGGTGTGGTGGTCTCATATGTGAATAATGGATGTGGTGGTCTCACAGGTGAAGGCTGGGTGTGGTGGTCTCAGAGGTGAAGGCTGTGTGTTGTGGTCCCACAGATGAAGGCTGGGTATGGTGGTCTAGGAAGTGAAGGCTGGCTGTGGTGGTCTCACAGGTGAAGGCTGGGTGTGGTGGTCCCACAGATGAAGGCTGGGTATTGTGGTCTAGGAAGTGAAGGCTGGGTGTGGTGGTCTCACAGGTGAAGGCTGGGTGTGGTGGTCTCACAGGTGAAGGCTGGATGTGGTGGTCTGACTGGTGAAAGCTGAGTGTGGTGGTCTCATATTTTAAGGATGGATGTGGTGGTCTCACAGGTGAGGGCTGGGTGTGGTGGTGTCTCTGGTGAAGGTTGGTTGTTCTGGTCTCAGAGGTGATGGCTGTGTGTGGTTGTCTTAAAGGTGAAGGCTGTGTGTGGTGGTCTCACAGGTTAAAGATGGGTGTGGTGGTCTCACAGGTAAAGGATTGGTGTGGTGGTCTCACATTTGGAGGCTAAATATTATGGTCTCATAGGTGAAGGCTGGGTATTGTGGTCTCACAGGTGAAGGCTGGGTGTGGTGGTCTCACAGGTGAGGGCTGGGTGTGGTTGTCTCAGAGGTGAAGGCTGGGTGTGTTGGTCTCATAGGTGAAGGCTGGGTATTGTGGTCTCACAGGTGAAGGCTGGGTATAATGGTTTCAAAGGTGAAGGCTGGGTGTGGTGGTCTCATATGTGAATAATGGATGTGGTGGTCTCACAGGTGAAGGCTGGGTGTTGTGGTCCCACAGATGAAGGCTGGGTATGGTGGTCTAGGAAGTGAAGGAAGGCTGTGGTGGTCTCACAGGTGAAGGCTGGGTGTGGTGGTCTCATAGGTGAAGGCTGGGTATTGTGGTCTCACAGGTGAAGGCTGGGTATAATGGTTTCAAAGGTGAAGGCTGGGTGTGGTGGTCTCATATGTGAATAATGGATGTGGTGGTCTCACAGGTGAGGGCTGGGTGTGGTGGTCTCACAGTTGAAGGCTGAGTGTTCTGGTCTCACAGTTGAAGGCTAGGCGTGGTAGTATCAGAGGTGAAGGCTGGGTGTGGTTTTCCCACAGATGAAGGCTGGGTGTGTTGGTCTCACAGGTGAAAGCTGTGTGTGGTGGTCTCACAGGTGAAGGCTGGGTGTGATGGACTCACAGGTGTAAGCTTGGTGTTGTGGTATCACAGGTGAAGGCTACTTAGGTGTATTTATAGTTATTGTGTAGTCTAAGCCAGTGTTTGTGGCATCACTAAGTGTACTCCATTGTGACGAGCGAACCACGTGGGTCATAAATACCCAGACTGCTTCAAGCCTTACAAGTGTCTTTCTCTAAGTAGTATTTACCATAGTTTTGTAATTGTAAACCTTGCATCCTGCCTATCTGGATGAAGGTGTTTAACGTAAGGTGGAGTGATAAAGAAAATAGTTGTATTAATGTATATGAGGGGTTATTAGAAGAATTAATAAATAAATTAGTGTATGGGAAGTATCAATTCATCCTTTTGAAGTGGTGTAGATGATTAGCTACTAGACAGCAGACCTGTATTCTAAAACATAGAATCATTATTAGGAACCTATGTTCCTTTGAGGCCAGGTCTATCTATCCCACTATTTTTTATACATCTTGACTCTAGCTATTGGCCCTTCTCAGTACAACCACATACCCCCATAACAGTCTCACAGTTGAAGGCTGGGTGAGGAGGTCTCACAAGTGAAGGCTGGGTGTGGTGGTCTCACAGGTGAAGGCTCGGTGTGGTGGTCTTACGTGTGAAGGCTGCATGTGGTGGTCTTACAGGTGAATGGTGGGTAGGTGTGGTGGTCTCACAGGTAAAGGATAGGTGTGGTGGTGGTGTTACAGTGGAAGGCTGGGTGTGGTTGTCTCACAAGTGAAGGCTGGGTGTGATGGTCTCACAGGTGAAAGCTGGGTGTAGTGATCTCACAGGTGAAGGATTGGTCTGGTGATCTCACAGGTGGAGATCTCACAGTTGAAGTGTGGATGTGGTGGTCTAACAGGTGAAGGCTAGGTGTTGTGGTCTCAAAGGTGAAGGCTGGGTGTGGTTGTCTCACAGTTGAAGACTGGCTGAGGTGGTCTCAGAGGAGAAGGCTGGGTGTCGTGGTATTACAGGTGAATGCTGGGTGTGGTGGTCTCACAGTGTTGGAAATTTCCAACACTAACAAACTACTATTGTATTATAATAGGCTGGGTGTGATGATCTCATAGTTGAAGGCTGGGAGTGGTGGTCTCAAAGGTGAAGGCTGGGTGTGGTGGTCTCACAGGTGAAGGTTGGTTGTTCTGGTCTCAGAGGTGAAGGCTGTGTGTGGTGGTCTCACAGGTAAAGGCTGTGTGTGGTGGTCTCACAGGTGAATGCTGGGTGTGGTGGTCTCACAGTTGAAGGCTGGGTGTGGTGGTCTCACAGTTGAAGGCTGGGTGTGGTGGTCTCGCATTTGAAGGCTAAGTATTATGGTCTCATAGGTGCAGGCTGGGTATAATGGTCTCACAGGTGAAGGCTGGGTGTGTTGGTATCACATGTGAAGGCTGGGTTTGGTGGTCTCACAGGTGAAGGCTGGGTTTGGTGGTCTCACAGTCGAAGGCTAGGCGTGGTAGTGTCACAGGTGAAGGCTGGGTGTGTTGGTATCACATGTGAAGGCTGAGAATGAAGGTCTCATAGGTGAAGGCTGGGTGTGATGATCTCACAGATGAAGGCTAGGCGTGGTAGTGTCACAGGTGAAGGCTGGATGTGGTGGTCTCACAGGTGGAGGCTGGGTGTGGTGGTCTCCGAGGTGAAGGCTGGGTGTTGTGGTCTCACAGGTGAAGGCTGGGTGTGGTGGTCTCACAGGTGAAAGCAAAGTGTGGTGGTCTCACAGGTGAAAGCAAAGTGTGGTTGTCTCACAGGTGAAGGCTGGGTGTGGTGGTCTCATATGTGAAGGATGGATGTGGTGGTCTCACAGGTGAAGGCTGGGTGTGGTGGTCTCACAGGTGAAGGCTGGGTTTGGTGGTCTCACAGGAGAAGGCTGAGAATGAAGGTCTCATAGGTGAAAGCTGGGTGTGATGATCTCACTGTTGAAGGCTAGGCGTGGTAGTGCCACAGGTGAAGGCTGGGTGTGGTGGTCTCACAGGTGGAGGCTGGGTGTGGTGGTCTCATTGGTGAAGGCTGGGTGTGGTTGTCCCTTAGGTGAAGGCTGGGTGTCTTGGTCTCACAGGTGAAAGCCGAGTGTGATGGTCTAATAGATGAAAGCTCGGTGTGGTGGTTTCACTGGTGAAGGCTGGGTGTTGTGGTCTCAAAGGTGGAGGCTGAGTATGATGGTCTAATAGGTGAAGGCTGGGTGTGATGATCTCATAGTTGAAGGCTGGGCGTGGTGGTCTCACAGGTGAAGGCTAGGTTTTGTGATCTCACAGGTGAAGGCTGGGTGTGGTGGTCTTACAGGTGAAGGCTGAGTGTGGTGGTCTCACAGTTTTAGGCAGAATGTGGTGGTCTCAAAAGTTAGAACTGGGTGTTGTGGTCACTAGAGTGATGTGTGGTGTGGTGGTCTCACAGGTGAAGGCTGGGTGTGGTTGTTTCACAAGTGAAGGCTGGGTGTAGTGATCTCAGAGGTGAAGGCTGGGTGTGGTGGTCTCACTGATGAAGGCTGGGTGTTAGGTCTCACAAGTGAAGGCTGGGTGGTGGTCTCACAGGTGAGAGCAGGGTGGTGTGGTCTCACAGGTGTCGGGGTGTCTCAGTAAGTAACAGTTCTTAGAATCCTGACAAGGTCGCCAATGTCGGGGTGTACGAGGTAGTATACGTCGAAGTAGTAACAGTATACAAGAGCTTAATCCCGGAATCCTAGCAAGGTTGCCAATGTCGGGGAAAGTACGTCGTCGAAGCAAATAACAGTATACAAGAACTTAATCCCGAAATCCTGGCAAAGTCGCCAATGTCGGGGTGTCGGTTGTATACGTCGACGAAGTAAGTAACAGTATACAAGAACTTAATCCCGAAATCCTGGCAAGGTCGCCAATGTCGGGGTTTACCTTAGTTGTAAGTATAAGTATAAATAACCGTGCTTAATATCCTGTCAATGGTCGCCAATGTCGGGTGTCCCTCTCTCCCTTCAGACACCACCAAGTAGTATTAGCGATAACTGTTACTCACCATAGCCCTGCGGGTCTTCACTCAATCCTCGCAGTGCCACTGTTCGCCAGGAGAGTATCCCAGTCGATCTCCAGCTGGCCTTATAGCCAAAGATGAGTGAGAACACAGTCTGCTCTCTCCCAACCGTGTGCCCGCGCCGACAAGGGCTCTACTACTAACTGCAAGGTCGCCAACTGGGGTTTCCCGTGTCCAGTAACACGTCAGTGGTATTGTGGGATTGTGGTACTAGTGGCAAAGAGCTCACTCGTTAAAACTCGTCACAGGCAGGTATGTATCTCTATCACTCTCACTCTTTCCAACTGTTCTATAGCAACAAGATATGGAGGGATAATACAAACGCCAAGGTAGTTTTGTATTTTACTTAAAACACTCAAGGTAGTATATCCATATCAACAACGAAGCAAGAAGTACATGGCAGTAAGTCACTCTCTCTTCATAAAACTGGAACTCATCAGGAGGGCAATACTCCCCCTCCTGTCATAATCAGCTTGGCGGCCCCCCTCACTGTGTGAACTCCTCTGCACTTGTTTCCTGGCATTAAGCGCCTGTTTCTTTAAATTCACAGTAATCACAATATTTGCAATCAACACAATATTTGCTATAATGGCAATAGAACGCGATGAGTCACTTCACTGGTCTCAAGCTCAATTAATCATTTCTACAGCAATAAACACAATAATTCACTGTAAAGGCATTATGCACGGCAGATCATAATAATGATAATGAATGCAATTAACCACGGTACTGGCCTTAGACTCAGTAATTCCTTTCGAAGGCGATAACACGATAAATCACTGTACACATGAAAATGTTATTCAACACTCCAGCATATATATATATATTGATCAATCCATCGGTATCAATAATAATAAGATAATACTGGGCACACAGCCTAACACCAATAACTGGTACACTTATATATATATATTCTCTGGCATAATTTATAATATTAATGTCACATGAAAGAAATCATCCATGACACAGCAATCTCTTCAATAATCACAGGTGCATTCACACACCACAAATATATTCCGTGTGAGCTTTCCACAGCCTCACTCTTCATAACTGTGTCCTACCGTGACATAGACATTGGTGAGCCTTGCTCACGACATGGAAGATACTCTGGCTAAATAAAGCTGACTAAAGGGGAATTGGGAGGGAAACTAGAATCACCTACTTTCATCTCACTGATGTGGACTCGCCCTCCGGTGAGAGTTGAATTGCGGCTCCTGGTCCCAGCTCTTGACTCGTTGTAGGGAACGCCCCCACACACACACTGATGCTCTCTCCAGGAACCCAATCAACATCCCAAAAACGCGTCGTCTCCGTGCTATGTCCTCTTCAGGCCCGTGCTCGTTCACAACTTCTTGAAGGGTTGGAGTCGGTCTCCTGGCCGTCGACTTCTTGCCCCTACGTCTGCAGTCCTACTCTCGGCTGCAGTCGTCCTGCTTCCCAATTAGTTTTCTTCTTCCACTGCTTCCTGGTGGATTGGCCCAGCCGCTATGTCGTCACAAAACGGGCGAACAGTCTCAGACGTCACATACGTCACTGCACAGACTTCACTTCTTCTTGCAAAGCACCTGCCCCTGGAGCACTTGTTGCTCAATATTCCATCGATTCCCTCTTCGGTCCAACACATGGAATGAAGGAAGACCTTACAGAGTACTTGCAGACTACGGGTGACGCGTAAAATCCACGGGAGCGGGTACAGCTGTCAAACTGACAGGACCAACGTTCGCACGTCCGACCTTGCTCTCGTGACGTCATGCTTGCCAGGGGCGTTTCTCATTGGCTCCCTGTGCCACGTCACTGTTCGTGACCATTCTGGTGCCACTGTCGTCATACTGTTTTGGCAGGAGAACGGAGGGACCGGCGCCATATTGGCGTCCTAAAGGGCCTAAACCACAGGCAAAAATACTCTTCTTTTACGAATTTCTCGCCAACGCGAGAACACTACATGCTCCCACATATGTCAAATTGCTGCCCGCAACGTAGAGAACGCGCGGGTAAAGTGGATAAGACTCTTACAGCTGGCGTGGGAGAAATATATGGGGGGGAACACCGTCACATACCCCTCCCCTTAAAATAAGAGTCATATCTGATTAGTGTACACGGGACAGGGCATCCGCTACCACGTTGTCCTTCCCTCTGATGTGTTTGATGTCCAGCCAGTACTCCTGCAGTAGTAATGCCCACCTCGTCAGCTGCTGGTTGGAGTTCCTCATCTTGTACAAAAAGGTCAGAGGGTTGTGATCTGTAAACACAAGAACAGGTCTCGCCCCTCCTCCCACGTACACGTCGAAGTGCTTCAGGGCCATTACTAAAGCCAAAGCCTCCTTCTCGACGGTACTATAGGCACGCTGGTACTTCACAAATTTCTTGGAGTAGAAAGCTACTGGCCTATGTACCTCACTCTTCTCTTGGGCCAACATGGCCCCTCTCCCAACGTCACTGGCATCCATGTACAGGATGAATCTGGCTGAAAAATCTGGGGATATTAATACTGGGGCCTCCATCAACAGTTTCTTCGTCTTTTCAAAAGACTCTTGGCAGGCCTCTCCCCACTTCCATCATACATTCTTCGAGAGTAGTTCGGTCAGTGGATGGGCTACCGTGGAAAAGTTCTTGCAGAAACCACGATAGTATCCTATCACCCCAAAATACCTCAACAACTCCTTATGCGTCCTGGGTACTCCCTAATGGCTGACACTTTGTGATCTACAGAGGTTACTTCTTCTTGGCCGATAACGAAGCCTAGGTACTCTAAGTGGGCCTTCCCAAACTCACTCTTGGCTAGGTTCACAATTAAGTTAGCATCCTCTAGCCTCCTGAACAATTCTCTGAGTCTCTCCAGGTGTGTCTCCCAATCGTCGGAGTACACTACTATGTTATCGATGTATACCGTGCAGCCTTCGGCCTCCCTCAACAACTCATTCATCATGCGTTGGAAACAACTACCGCTGTTTTTCATTCCGAAGGGCAAGGCAACACCTGCTACTGGTACAGCCCGTCCGGTGTTACGAAAGCTGATATCTTCCTGGCATCAGGAGTCAATGAGATCTGGTAGTACCCCTTGAGCAGATCGACCTTGGATACATATCTTGCCCTACCCACCTGGTCGATGTAATCACTCACCCTTGGCATGGGGTGGGAATCTGCCACAGTGATGGAGTTCACCCTTCTGTAGTCTGTACAAAAGCGGAATGTACCATCGCTTTTCTTCACTAACAAGCATGGGGAACTCCACTCACTGTTGCTATGCTCTGCAAGGTCGTTCTCAAGGAGATACTCCACCTCCTTCCTCATCAACTCTCGCTTCTCTGGGCTTACCCTATAAGCACTCTGTTTGATGGGCCTGGCGTCCCTCACCTCTACCTCGTGCGTTACACTCTTGTGTCGTCAGGGCACGTCGGTAAAGAGAGAGGCATTTTCTCTCAACAGGTTCGTCAGGTCCGCGCTCTGTTGTCCTTCCAGGTGTTGTAACTTGTCTTCGATCTTCGCCAAACTCTCCGAATTGGTGAGATGGGTGCCGTCCACCCTGGACCACTTTCCTTCCTCCTCTGGAAGTTCAAGATCCACTTGCATGTACAAAATCATCTTCTGCTGGGGGTCTCGAGTCATCGTTCCGTCCTACTCGGCGGCTATTTCTTCCTCAGGGAAGAAAGGCTTCAGGCGATCAACAACACATACCTGTGTCTTGCGGGTTCTATCCGGCTTACCGATTTCATATGATACAGGACCCAACCGCCGTAGCACCCTGTACGGTCCCTCGAATCGTGACTTGGTCACTCGGCTCTTCCCTGGCAGCAACACCATAACCAGGTGTTACGGACCCGAGCCCAGCGTCCGAGCACGGAGCAGTGACGGCCGCGCCATCTGTGGGTCAGCTCCCGAAACCCCCTCCAAATGGACGACGCCACCTAGTGAGGACGAGAAATACCAGCCACAAGGGCTAGTTTCCCGTCATGATCAGCTCATAACACAGCCGCTGCTGACCTCTGGTGAGGTGGAGCTTAGACAGCAACGCCATCTATGGAGTGGATACGTCGGCGTTTGTGTCTAAGCCTGTAAGTGAGGTGCCCTAGAGTGTCCCTATTACTGATGACGTGTCTGATTACAGAGTCGACCTAGGACTGCTGTAATGGAAGTTGGATCAGTCTACCCAAGGCAGCCGTCTTGTCTCCAAGTGTTTGCTGCAGCAGCTGTGAGTCACCCCCCCCGGATGAACACTGTGGTGTTAGCCTGTCAGTGACGAGGCAGCTGAGGGATTGTCGTACCCGGGACTGACTGGTGGAGACGCTTAACCACTGGGGTGTTGTAGTGAGGAGAGTGACCTGTGGGATCACACGAGGCTCCTGACTAGGGCTCGCGACCTTAGTATCGATCGTGGAGTGGCCTAACCAGCGTTGCTGATTGGAACCTGCCAGCTACAGGCTGGATTTGTGGTTGAAGGCCTCCACGACGGTCCCCCCCAGTGGAGCTGCGATTTGGCTGGCCTGTGGCCAGGGTAGACTCAAGAGAATCGAAGGATTCGTCGTGAGGCCACCAGAGGACTAAGACCTTAGCATCGTCGAGCACCGTGGAACACTCCGCGTCTTCAGAAGAAGACTACGTTGTACATAATAGTGTTTAACCCCCCCCCCCTGTGTAACCTTTTATATATTATTTATGGTGACGGTAATAATTATATTATTAAGTTTTTGCCTTTATTTCCCTTCCCCTTTAATTTACTTGCGTTACGGATCACACCCCTTGAAAGCCACTATTAGCTTGGGGCCGGATACCCTTCCTCTAACAACAGCAGAGAAAGAACCCGATTGCGACCTGAGAGGGCCGTAACATAATTGGCATCCCCAGCGGGATTCGACCCCTTGTCAAGTATGTTTGACAGGGGTGGTGAAGTGGCGCAATCCCTGTAAATAATTCCCCCTGTGTGTGACTATTAGGACATTATACGTCCTGTGCGGTGCTCGGAGTGACTAAGTGCAATATTGTGCAGTGCGGTGCTCGCTGTGAGTAAGTGCAATATTGTGTAGTGCGGTGCTCGCTGTGATTAAGTGCAATATTGTAGAGCGAAGTGCTCGCTGTGATTAAGTGCAATATTGTGTAGTGCGGTGCTCGGTGTAATTACGTGCAATATTGGCAAGTGCAGTGTTTGGCGCGATAAAGTGCAATATTGACGTAGAACAGTGCTCGGTGCGTTAAGTGCTAAAGTGAAAGCGGTGTGTTAAGTGCTGGTGTTCCATCTCAGTGACAATGGCAGAAAAATCGACCATCGACGATCTGGACGATGTTCAGGCTTTTCTGAACAGGGTGGACTGTCTTGCCAGATTAAAATATCTGGGCAAACAGGAACTCGTACTGGTGAGTGCCTACCTGGAGATCAAGATCCGTGCCAGTGATTCCCGTGTGGAGATCTTGTCCAAGGTTCACAAGCATTTGAAGGCCGAGGAGAAACAGGAAGGCGAGGCACATAGTATAAAAGAAGGTGACGAGATGGCTTCCACTGAAAAGGAAGGTAAGAGCAGTGATGTCGAAAGTGATGAAAGTGAACTAAATATAAGTTTACTTACTGTGAAAATGCGTGAACTAGAGATCCACCGTGAAATAGAATGGAAAAAGCTAGAAATCGCTAAAAGAGAGAGAAGAGAAAGCGAGAGAGAGAGAAGATAAGAAATTAGAAATGGAAAGAGAGAGATTAGAAAAGGAATTGGAGATGAGGCGTTTAGAATTAGAAGAAAGAAAAGAAGAGCGAGAAAGAGAAGAGAAACGTGAAAGAGAAAGTGAACAGCGAGAAAGGGAAGAGAAACAGCGAGAGAGAGAAGAAAAAGAAAAACAGAGACAACATGAGCTAGAAGTATTGCGGTTAGGCGGTGGGAGGCAAAGAATGGAAACAAGTATTTTCGATCCGGTGAGGAACATCAAAATGGTCCCAAAATTCAATGAGAAGGAAGTGTCGAAGTTCTTCGCGGCCTTCGAGAAAGTCGCTGCCTCTTTGGAGTGGCCAAGGGAGAATTGGGCCATCATGATACAGTCAGTCTTGACTGGGAAGGCCCAAATCGCCTACTCCACGTTGTCCTTTGATGACTCTGGCGATTACGACAAGTTGAAGAAAGTGGTGCTCATGGCTTACCAGTTGGTACCTGAGGCTTACAGGCAAAAGTTTAGAAACCTGAAGAAGACCTCAGAGCACACTTTCACCGAATTCGCCACAATCAAGGAGCGACTTTTCCAGGAATGGTGTGCCTCTCGGAAGGTGGAGACCAAAGAAGACCTCGAGCAGCTCATACTGATAGAGGACTTCAAAGACTGTCTGTCTGGAGACCTGAAGACGTACTTGGAGGAACAGCAGGTGTATAGGCTGAGGAATACATCCTAACGCATAGGCCGTCTGCTAATACGTCCCGAGGAATTACCCCCGCCGGTTTCACAAACCTCATCAGGAAGAGGAGAGACCCGTCCCACGAAGCGCTGAGAAGACGCCCCCAAGTAGCCCTCGAAGGACTAGTCCTAATAGTCCGCAACACCGGAGTCCGAGGAGGAATATGGTGTGCTGGACTTGTGGGCAGAAGGGGCATGTAGCTGCTATGTGCCGAGGCAGAAGAGGCAGCGGCCCACGTAGGGAGGTGATGTTGATGAGCTGTGTAACACCACCAGAGGGAACCCCGTCCCTGATGACTAGTCAGGAAAAACCAGGATTGTTTGCCCCTCACACTTCAAGCGGGTATGTAACGAGTGATCATACTGGAAGATCAGTTGTAGTGCTCAGAGATAGTGGAGCAGCCCAGTCCCTGATCGTGAGTAGCTCGTTACCCGAGGGAGTGAGTGTGGATGGGAGACCAGAGGTTAACCTGGTTGGGTTTCCTAGGACGCGGTATGTCGCCCCCTTAGTGCCGGTGCATCTAGACTCGCCTTACTTCAGCAGCACATGTGCGTTGGCAGTATTCGATACCCTGCCTATAGCTGGGATTGACGTGGTACTAGCCAACGACTTGGTGACAGATTGGAGCAACAATCATCCCAAGGTCGCGGACGAGTCAGCCGGAACAGCAAGGTCCGAGGTAACGACAGGCGTTGGTAATGTCCAGGTACAGTCAGACCCGGAATTAAACATGTTTAATCCTTCCTCTCGCCTACAGATTGACAGTATTCTAGCAGAGTCTCCTGATTCTTCTCCCGATACGGAACATGAGGTTACGATGGCAGAAGCAACTGAGCATGAAGAGAGGTCTCGTGTGCAAGTACCCACGGATACCAAAGAGTCTGGAGCGAAGGCGGATGTGTACTTGCTGTATGGCAAGGTACAGCGTTCATTGAACCGGCCAGAGATTCCCCAGTCGTCGGAGGTATGTGAGGTATGTGCGAAGGTTTTAGTGCCCTCTTTGGTCCAAACCAGATTAATGGATGTAGCCGGCTATGGACATTACAGGCTCAGGAAGCTTATACCTCGGTTGACCATATGTTTCTTAGCGGTATTTTGTTTTGTTCTCGTATGTATTCTCAGTAAGGACCAGTGGAGGACCCGCAACCCGTTCTCACACAAGACAGCACATATATGACTTAATGCTTAAAGTCAATATGTTGAATATGAATTAGTAAATATGTGATATATTCCCAGTTACTTTTTTTTCCAAGGCCCAAACTTTTCCTCACGTACCAACTTGCGTCTCACAGTACCCGTCCGTCAACCTAGATAGCAGAATAGTCGTGATTGGTTCAATTATAAGGAAAATTGTACTTTTCTGGTCCCACATGGGTTGTGAAATTTACCTACTATTGTCCATGCTCTTAGAATATTATAGATCAGCTACTTCCTATTGAAGGTTCGTAGTTTTGTTTTGAGAAATATTAGTTGTTCTTAGTAAATTATAATAATTAAGCACTAAAAATTATTACATAGAATAACAGTCCTTCACCAATCAATATTATATACCATAGTTGGTACTTTACAAATCTTTAAAGGATGTTTTGTAGGAACGCTAACAGAAAACGATGGTTCATTGGAATGTCTATGGGGTAAACTACTCTAAACAGGATGGTATTGTGTCTACTATACCAACTACAGGATCGGTATATTGTCCACTACCACCTGTTAGGTGAGTAAGGGGTGCAATACCACCCACAGGATGGGTATGAGGGTCACATCCACCCAGAGGATGAGTATGGGGATCACATCCACCCACAGGAAGGGTATGGGGTCCAATACCACCCACAGGATGAGTATGGCGTCCACTACAACCCACAGGATGGGTATGGTGCTCCAACCACCCATAGAATGGGTATGGGGCTCCAACCACCCATAAAATGGGTATGGGGTCCAATAACACCCACTGGATGTGTATATGGCGTCCATTGCCGCGCGTCGAGCTCGAAAACCGCAGCATTCATCTCAGAACCATGCCTATTTCACGCAGATTCCTTAATAAACGTAAAAGTTTTATATGTCACAAGAAAGATAGAAATATAAGCTTCATTCTAAATACCTTACCATGGGCATATTTAAATTTAAACCGAAGATACGTGTACTTTTATAATAGCCGAGCTCCGACCCCGGACAGATCGATCGACCGAGCAACTCTCTCTCAGAACAATGTTTATTTCACGTGAATTCGTTAGTAAACAAATATGTTTTATATGTCTCAAGAAAGACAGACATATAAGCTTCACTTTAAACACTTTACTATAGACAAATTTAAATTTCTAATGAAGATTATTGTATTTTAAAAATTACGGAGCTCCCACCCCGTACAGACTGAACGACAGAGCAACTCTCTCTCAGATCAATGTTTATTTCACGTAAATTCGTTAATAAACACAAATGTTTTATAAGTCTTAAGCAAGATAGAAATAAGAGCTTCATTTTAAATACATTACAATAGACATATTTATAGCTCAAGTGAAGATACATATGTTTTTATAGTAGCGCTCAGTAGCTTGTCGGGCATGGAGTGCAGACGCCTACGCACTTGCCGATATATTGTATAATTAACAAAGATACGCTAATAAAGCCTAAAATCTTATATGCCTCCAGAAAGACCGATATATGAACATTATTATAATTGCACCAAATGAAATATATCATGTTCGAGAACAAAGATATATCAATTTTAAATTAAGTTTCGACTCTCTCTCGGGTGAGAGAGATGGGGCGACTCTCGCCCCATCTATTGGAGATTCTGTGCACTAAATACCCAAAGCTACTCAAACCCTCCTAGCATTATTTAAGTAATGAAGTAATATGGTATATTTACTCACTATAATGTGGGTGCTGAATGCAGAACATGAGAAAACATATATTTACTCCAAACTAATATAATTTCATTATGAAATAAGTAGCATCAAAGGAAGTCGATGGTCCAAGCAGCAATGTTGTGGAGCGACTTATCCAAGATATATCGTTGTTTGGAAAGTGTTTGTTGGCATATCCAGTTGTCGCACTTCTCTGCTCAAATTATCACAAATTTAAATTATAATGTTAACAAGTAGAATACGTATTTTTAATAAAATCTAACATAACTAGCCAGAAAACATTTAACATTAATTAAAAAATATATGTTTGGAAGTTAAATCGACTTCATAGGACAATGGTTTTGTTATATATACTCGTTATTCGTTGACATGCGTTCGCTACTTAAACTACCATGTACTGTACTTATGTAAAATCTCCCATGTCTCTTCGCTCATCTCACCGAACCCTACAGGCTCTGTGATATATTGTTTAATTAATTGAGATTCACAAATAAAGCTAATAATTGTATATGTTATCAAAAAGGCAGAGCTTAGTTTAGTTCATTTATTATGCACTCCATACCCATCCTATGGACGATAGTGGAGTGTTACAGAGGCACATAATGGGCTCAGGGAATGAGCCCCACAATTCATATAGCCAAGCAAGTTATAATCTTGATAAGCTAGTTACAAAAGTCAATACACATTGTCACATCAACAATGGGCTCGAGACCGACCACAAGTACAGTTTATAATTTAAGCAACTGATTTATATGGAGGGCTAGTGTCACAATTGATATGTTTATCCTACACATAATTAACCCCCTCTCCCCCATCCAATGGGCAGCGGTGGATAGGTTACAATCAAGTTTTTTTTTTTGCGTTTTATTCAGAGATTAAGTCTTATTAGGTGAGGAAAGATATTCATATTTTAAAGAAGGTTTCTTGGCTCTCCATTTGTAACAAACTTACACATTGATGGAAAATATACAACCTTTTGAAAATCAATATTAGTTTGATCTAGATATTGTAATTAACGAAAGTATTTATGTCATCAGAAAGGTAGAAATATAGGATACATTTAAAATCCTTTGTCATAAATATAACTGAAGTGAAAACGAAGATATATGCGTTTTGATAGTTACTTGATGGCTTGCTCTGAGAGTGTGAAGCCCTGCACACCAGCCAATAAATTGTATAATTAGTTTCCATATATTTTAATTAATCTTAAAAATCTATATGTCAGAAGAAAGGAAGATGTAGTCGTTAATGTGACAACATTTAAAAATATATATCTCTTAAGTTAAATAAATAATACCACCTTATCGCTGGTGTCCGGACACATGAAAATTACCTAGGTATCAGTATCCAGCCAGGCGGGGATCACAGGCTGCACAATACTGATAAATTATATAATGCACTACTTGTGGTCGATCTCGAACCCATTTATGATTTGACGACTTATAGTGAATTTTGTAACTAGCTCATTAAGATTGTATCTTGCTTAGCTAAATGAATTGTGGGGTTCGGTCCATTCATTTTCTTTCTTTATTATGCACCCCATAATACCCATCCTGTGGGCGGTGGTGTAAAGGATTACAGAGGCACATAATCGGTTCAGGAACTGAACCCTCTAGTTCGTTTAGCTAAGCAAATAACAATCTTTTGACGCTAGTTACAAAATTATTAATGTACACATACTTATGCATACATGTACATATACATACGTATACATATATAAATACACATACATATTTAATCACCCACACAAATACACACATCAGTAATTTTTTGTGTCACAAGTGATTCAACAAGAGGCTCACAACAGTCACTATACAAGGCACTTTACATCTATGAGGAGTCGCACAGTTACTAGTCTAGCTCCACACCCACCCAACTGGGCGGCAGCTTTACAGTCATGTGCTCCACACCCACCCAACTGGGCGGCAGCTTTACAGTTACCTGGTGTTATTCTTCACCTATATCTTTTTCTGGTTAATCCCTATTTACATTATGCAGTTCAGGTTTCGTCGCCATACTATAGTTTTTAGTTTAGTTAATTTATCACATAATGGGTTCAGGGACTGAACACACAATTTATTTATCTAAGCAAGTTACAATCTTGAGGAGCTAGCCACAAAATTCATAACACATCGTCACATCAACATGTGTTCGAGATCGACCACAAGTACAGTTTCTAAATTAAGCAAATGCTATATGTGGAGAGCTAGTGTCACAATTGATATGTTTGTCCTGCACATTTCCACAGTAGTTTGCTTGGGTTTGCTTGGGTACATAGACAAGAGACTGAACTTCAGCACCCACATACAACACATAAAGGGATGCTCTGAGAGAGAGAGAGAGAGAGGGAGAGTAAAAATATCCACTGAGGTCTGATTAAGTCCTTTTGGGGACCTTAATCATTAGGACGTTCAATGATTAACGCAAAGTGAGGCGTATTCAGATGGTATATTGACAACATTCAGCATATCTCATAATGACCTAGTAGTACTTGGTGCACAAATACCTTTTTCAAAGGAATCGCAAAACATAATTAAACACAACTGTACCGTACAGTGTTATATATTTATTTCAGTTTGAACAATTTTTAACATTAAAGGATAAATCCTTTAATTGGTTGAAATTGGTTTTAATATTCGAAATCTAATTTGTTGATGTTAAATAATATAAGGTTCAAATTTATTAAGATACATACTTTAAAAACTATTTCTATTTGAAATTTAAATAACATTAAAAGAGTACAGAATATAACAAATACCGACTATATAAAAGACCTGATAGTTGCAGCACTTAATTATGCTATTGTAACACATTGAAAGTAACAACATTATTTGATTCAGCAAAGCATTTGGTAAGGTTATAATAATAATAATAATAATAATAATAATAATAATAATAATGTATTAATTAAGTATTTTAAATTATAATTTACAACTTGCTAGCGCACAAGAAACAAATCCACGAATCATCATTACATTCTGTAACACCTACACATGATCCATGGTGCCAAATATTGCAACGTTCACAGCATACCATCAGCTTCAAATCATTTAGCTTTCTGCAAATGCAGTACACTTCCATCGAGCATGACCGGATGATTCGTTTTCTTCTCAGTGTCTGAGCTGCAGGGAATGAGATGAGACACTTTCCTTTAAAGTTCTCTTGAAGATGTTGTCTCATTCTGCATATCATACGAGGTTCACCGGATCTACACCACTTGCAAGTGATGCAGCAAACGCCACAGCATATACCCCACTCATACTTGAGTCCTTGTGTCTGCTGACATTCATTATATTTCATATCAGCTTATCATCCTGGCAATTAGCAAGAGCATACAAGATAACTTCAGTAGATTTGGATGGTAATTTATGCCTGGTGTCGTATATGTTAATTTGTCCAGTTACTCCAATGTTGGAAACGGTGGCCCAGTGACAACCATCAACTTGTATAATTTGAATAAATTCACCAATTGTAACTGGCCAGGAGAGGTCCCGCTACCACGCTGGGTCATGAAGGCCTTCTAGGCTTGGCACAGTTTGTTTGATGAGGTCACATGCAGATTTTATATGAAGGTCAGAGAGCTGTACATTTGTTCCAATGTTCATTATCTCGTCATTTGTTAAATAATTTCGCATTGTCGAATGTGAAGCACTGTTATCACTCTCCTTATTGTTGCATTGGTGTGAGGAGTGGCAGTGATTGGTTCAGTTTATTTTTTTTTTAAATAGGGACATAAATTTGTACTGCAGATACCAGTACAGTTGCACCGTTTCTTTATATATTTTATACTTGGGTTAGCAAGGCGAGACGCTTCTCTTAACGTGATACTGTTGGTATCAAATAGAAATAGTTTTTAAAGTATGTATCTTAATAAATTTGAACCTTATATTATCAACATCAACATATTATATTATTTAACATCAACAAATTAGATTTCGAATGTTAAAACCAATTTCAACCAATTAAAGGATTTATCAGATTCAGATTCAGATTCAGATGTTTATTCAGGTAAGGTATATACATACAAGTGATGTTACATTAATGGATTGATATATAGATAGAGCTAGTACATACAATGCCTAAAGCCACTATTACGCAATGCGTTTCGGGCAAATCCTTTTTAAAGGATTTAATTAAAGGATTTGACACAAAAATCAGTATGAAAATTACCTCGGCTGAGGATATTGAAAAACTTCAAGCTGATATTAATAAAGTTTTCGACTGGGCATCAGAAAATAACATGATGTTTAACAGTGATAAATTCCAGGTACTCAGGTACGGTAAAAATGAGGACCTTAAACATAATACAGAGTACAAAACACAATCAAATGTACCCATAGTAGGAAAACAGCATGTAAAGGATTTGGGAATAATAATGTCTGACGACCTAACGTTTAAGGAGCATAACCAAGCAAATATTGCGACAGCCAGAAAAATGATAGGATAGATTACGAGAACTTTCAAATCCAGGGATCCCATCACAATGGTTGTACTCTTCAAGTCACTTGTGTTGTCCCGTCTTGAGTACTGCTCAGTACTCACTTCCCCCTTCAGAGCAGGAGAGATTGCTGAAATAGAGGGAATACAGAGAACATATACGGCACGCATAGACGCAATAAAGCACCTAAATTATTGGGATCGTCTCATAGCCCTCCAAATGTACTCACTAGAAAGAAGACGAGAGAGATATCAAATAATATACACCTGGAAGATACTGGAGGGCCAAGTACCAAATCTACACAGTAAAATAACAACGTACTGGAGTGAACGATATGGAAGAAAATGTAGAATAGAACCAGTGAAGAGCAGAGGTGCCATAGGCACAATCAGAGAACACTGTATAAACATCAGAGGTCCGCGGTTGTTCAACGTCCTCCCAGCAAGCATAAGAAATATTGCCGGAACAACCGGGGACATTTTCAAGAGGAAACTAGATTTATTCCTCCAAGGAGTGCCGGACCAACCGGGCTGTGGTGGGTATGTGGGCCTGCGGGCCGCTCCAAGCAACAGCCTAGTGGACCAAACTCTCACAAGTCAAGCCTGGCCTCGGGCCGGGCTTGGGGAGTAGAAGAACTCCCAGAACCCCATCAACCAGGTATCCTTTAATGTTAAAAATTGTTCAAATTGAAATAAATATATAACACTGTACAGTACAGTTGTGTTTGCCTGCCACAGCCTGCCACAGCCTTGAGAGCACGGAGCCTCTCTCTACATTGGCGACCCAGTCTGGCTAAACATTGCGGTACAGTAGAACCTCAAGACCAAGGTATTTGTATCTGGTAACTAGTCGAGCAGAGAGCCATCATCCAACTGCATTTTGCGATCGGCCCCACCCCGTCTGGGTGGGTGTCGGTTCAGGATCTTTGTTTTCTCTACTGAGATGACTAAGCATAGTTCCTGACATGTGTACAATACAGAGTTCAGAACATTTTGGGTGTTGGTATACCCATTGGTGTGGATCAGTATATCATCCACATAGCTAATGATGTGTTCGCTGGACCTTCTAGTTACAAAGTTTAAAAGTGCACTGATTAACACATTGAACAGAGTAGGACTGAGGACACCTCCCTGTGGAGTGCCAAGTTCAAAAAATCTCGTTACACTCCTATGCCCATGGAACAGTACAGATGACTTCCTGTTGGATAGATAGCCTCTTATCCACCGTAGAAGCCATCCTCCAACATTTATTTTAGCAAGTTCTCTCAGAATGACGTGTGGGTTAGCAATGTCAAAGGCTGACTTAAGATCTAGGAAAGTGGTGTATGACCTATCAGTATGCAGGGTGAGGAATGTGGTAATACAGTGATGTACACTCTTTCCATGCATAAAGCCATATATCTGGGGAGACAACATATTAATAATTTTGTAAAGGAGACGGTTGAGAACCATCCTCTCAAGACACTTATAGAGACAACTAGTGAGGGAGATTGGGCGAAAAGCACTCGGCTGGTGAGATTTAGGAATGGGAATAATAACACTGTTGGTCCATGACTTAGGAAGCTCCCCAGTTACATAGCTCATATTATACAATTGAAGAAAGGTATTCCCTGGAACTAGCAGAAGCATATGCAGTATGCCGTCAGTAACTCCATCCTCCCCGGGTGATGTAGCTTTGCCTTTATGTAGAGCAGAATCTAGTTTGTATTCAGTAAAAGCATGTCACAGTCATCCTCTTGATGAAGCATGAAGTCAAGGAGCCTTGCCCTATCAGTATATCTATCATTTAATTCATTCTGCGAGGGTAGAGGAAGACTGTCAAAGCTGGAAGTCGTGGCCCAAGCACCAACAAGCTCATTTGCTCTGTGCAGAGGATTAGGGTACGAGATCTCTGCAGCATTTTTCCCTTTGATCTTGTTGATATCCTTCCATGCCCGACTTAGTGGCGTGTGAGAATTGAGACCACGGACAAAAGTTTCCCAGTCTGTCTGCCTCAGCTCCACCATACGTTCCCTGGCCTTAGCCAGAGCCGCTTGAAAGAGCCGAAGCATTTCAGCAGTGCGGGTCCTTCTACAAGCTAGTCCAATTATTCTGGCAGTGCGTTTTAGTGTCTGCAATTTAGAATCATTATAATAAACATAAGTGCTATGACCAGTGTAATTTGGGTTACGTGGCCTGGACGATGGATCAAGTGATTCTATAAACTGGTTGATAGTACCTGTGAGCTCATTGTTAAAATCTTCAACTGATGAAGGCTCAGATGACTGCACCATTCTGACACATGAGCAACAAGATTGTCTCGTTGATCGATGGGCACAGCCAGCCTCTTCCGCTTGAACACTCCACCAGGGAGGATAGAACTGCCAATGCTTACAGTGGCTAATATGGCCAGATGATCAGACGCCATAACTGGCACTATTGACGAGGCGCACACGGTGTGGGAGACGTTGAAACCGAGACATAGATCAGGAATACCTCCGTAGATATGCGTCGGTTCAAGGTCACCCACAATCTGTGCATCATCGTGACTACCTAATAGTGACACTAGTTGCCGTTACGATTACTGAACTGCGAATTACCAATATTCCTATGTCTAGCGTTATAATCACCTTTAATGATGGTAGGCTCAGTCTGAATACAGATAGGAAGGTCAGCATAATTAAAGTTACAAGGAGTCGATTATTTAGTACATAGTTGTTTTTCTCTTAAACTGGATGATAGAGGGGGAGTCTTTAACGTGATTGGGAATACATACATACATACATACATACATACATACATACATACATACATACATACATACATACATACATACATACATACATACATACATACATACATACATACATACATGCATACATGCATGCATACATACATACATACATACATACATGCGTATATAAATACATGCGTATATAAATACATACATACATACATGCATGCGTACATACATACATCCATCCATCTATCCATACATACATACATACATACATGCATACATACATACATACATACATACATACATACATACATACATACATACATACATACATACATACATACATACATGCATGCGTACATACATACATCCATCTATCCATTCATACATGCATACATACATACATACATACATACATACATACATACATACATGCATGCATGCATGCATACATACATACATACATACATACATACATACATACATACATACATACATACATACATACATACATACATACATACATACATACATACATGCATACATACATGCATGCATGCGTACATACATACATCCATCCATCTATCCATTCATACATGCATACATACATACATACATACATACATACATACATACATACATACATACATACATACATACATACATACATACATACATACATACATACATACATACATACATACACGTCCAGCCAGCATATAGCTATTTCGGGACAAAATCCAATACAGTTTATATTGGTGAAACGCCACTGTGATGAGGAGTTTAAATATCACAGGAACTGTAGGTTAATGTGTGACATAAGTGAGGTTAGATGAGGCATCTACAAGCATCAGCTGGAGGCTGATGGAGTGTTGTGGAGGCTGGTGGTACTATGTCCAGATGTTGGAGGGTGGATTTGACTCTCCCCCCCTCCCTCCCCCTCCCCCCCCCCCCCACACATTGACCGCAGTACGTCTAAGGTTACTTTCCACTCTCGCTTACCAAGGGTATAACCCCCGCCCCTCCCAACACACACACATGCATCAGATTCTTAACTTACAATATTTATGATTTACCAATTTATGTTACTACACTGACTGTCAATTTCACAATATTGTATAAACTTTGATGAATCGCTCGTCTATGGGTCATCCAATAATGTTAGCAGACTTCTAGATGTTACCACTGCTAGGTTTAGGCTCAGCTACAAGTACCTCTGGAAGTTTGTAACATCTGATGATGTAGATTTGACTAAATGTAAACTCTGTCAGCAGAACTATTCGCATACTTTGCGTCATTATATAATGGAATGTGAAAAATCGCGGAATTTAAAGATAACAACATCAATAGTGTCCATGAAATGTGTAAGTACTTCATTCATAATGATGTGCTGCTCGAAATCTTAGCGAAGTATCCAAAATTTGCTTACTGTAGGTAATGCATACACATGACTGTAAAGCTGCCGCCCAGTTGGGTGGGTGTGGAGCACATGACTGTAAAGCTGCCGCCCAGCTGGGTGGGTGTGGAGCACATGACTGTAAAGCTGCCGCCCAGTTGGGTGGGTGTGGAGCACATGACTGTAAAGCAGCCGCCCAGTTGGGTGGGTGTGGAGCACATGACTGTAAAGCTGCCGCCCAGTTGGGTGGGTGTGGAGCACATGACTGTAAAGCTGCCGCCCAGTTGGGTGGGTGTGCAGCACATGACTGTAAAGCTGCCGCCCAGTTGGGTGGGTGTGGAGCACATGACTGTAAAGCTGCCGCCCAGTTGGGTGGGTGTGGAGCACATGACTGTAAAGCTGCCGCCCAGTTGGGTTGGTGTGGAGCACATGACTGTAAAGCTGCCGCCCAGTTGGGTGGGTGTGGAGCACATGACTGTAAAGCTGCCGCCCAGTTGGGTGGGTGTGGAGCACATGACTGTAAAGCTGCCGCCCAGTTGGGTGGGTGTGGAGCACATGACTGTAAAGCTGCCGCCCAGTTGGGTGGGTGTGCAGCAAGACTAGTAACTGTGTGACTCACCATAAATGTAAAGTGCCTTGTATAGTGACTGTTGTGAGCCTCTTGTTGAATCACTTGTGACACAAAAGATTACTGATGTGTGTATTTGTGGTGGTGATTAAATATGTATGTGTATGTATATATGTATACGTATGAATATGTACATGTATGCATAAGTATGTGTACATTAATAATTTTGTAACTAGCGTCAAAAGATTGTTATTTGCTTAGCTAAACGAACTAGAGGGTTCAGTTCCTGAACCGATTATGTGCCTCTGTAATCCTTTACACCACCGCCCACGGGATGTGTATTATGGGGTGCATAATAAAGAAAGAAAATGAATGGACCGAACCCCACAATTCATTTAGCTAAGCAAGTTACAATCTTAATGAGCTAGTTACAAAATTCACTATAAGTCGTCACATCATAAATGGGTTCGAGATCGACCACAAGTAGTGCATTACATAAATTTATCAGTATTGTGCAGCCTGTGATCCCCGCCTGGCTGGATACTGATACCTAGGTAATTTTCATGTGTCCGGACTCCGGCAATAAGGTGGTATTATTTATTTAACTTAAGATATATATATTTTTAAATGTTGTCACATTAACGGCTACATCTTCCTTTCTTCTGACATATAGATTTTTAAGATTAATTAAAATATATGGAAACTAATTATACAATTTATTGGCTGGTGTGCAGGGCTTCACACTCTCAGAGCAAGCCATCAAGTAACTATCAAAACGCATATATCTTCGTTTTCACTTCAGTTATATTTATGACAAAGGATTTTAAATGTAGCCTATATTTCTACCTTTCAGATGACATAAATACTTTCGTTAATTACAATATCTAGATCAAACTAACATTGATTTTCAAAAGGTTGTATATTTTCCATCAATGGAGAGCATCAGCCAAGAAGCCTTCTTTAAAATATGAATATCTTTCCTCACCCAATAAGATCTAATCTCTGAATAAAACGCAAAAAACGACTTGATTGTAACCTATCCACCGCTGCCCATTGGATGGGGGAGAGGGGGTTATGTGTAGGATAAACATATCAATTGTGACACTAGCCCTCCATATATGTCAGTTGCTTAAATTATAAACTGTACTTGTGGTCGGACTCGAGCCCATTGTTGATGTGACAATGTGCATTGACTTTTGTAACTAGCTTATCAAGATTATAACTTGCTTGGCTATATGAATTGTGGGGCTCATTCCCTGAGCCCATTATGTGCCTCTGTAACACTCCACTATCGTCCATAGGATGGGTATGGAGTGCATAATAAATGAACTAAACTAAGCTCTGCCTTTTTGATAACATATACAATTATTAGCTTTATTTGTGAATCTCAATTAATTAAACAATATATCACAGAGCCTGTAGGGTTCGGTGAGATGAGCGAAGAGACATGGGAGATTTTACATAGTACAGTACATGGTAGTTTAAGTAGCGAACGCATGTCAACGAATAACGAGTATATATAACAAAACCATTGTCCTATGAAGTCGATTTAACTTCCAAACATATATTTTTTAATTAATGTTAAATGTTTTCTGGCTAGTTATGTTAGATTTTATTAAAAATACGTATTCTACTTGTTAACATTATAATTTAAATTTGTGATAATTTGAGCAGAGAAGTGCGACAACTGGATATGCCAACAAACACTTTCCAAACAACGATATATCTTGGATAAGTCGCTCCACAACATTGCTGCTTGGACCATCGACTTCCTTTGATGCTACTTATTTCATAATGAAATTATATTAGTTTGGAGTAAATATATGTTTTCTCATGTTCTGCATTCAGCACCCACATTATAGTGAGTAAATATACCATATTACTTCATTACTTAAATAATGCTAGGAGGGTTTGAGTAGCTTTGGGTATTTAGTGCACAGAATCTCCAATAGATGGGGCGAGAGTCGCCCCATCTCTCTCACCCGAGAGAGAGTCGAAACTTAATTTAAAATTGATATATCTTTGTTCTCGAACATGATATATTTCATTTGGTGCAATTATAATAATGTTCATATATCGGTCTTTCTGGAGGCATATAAGATTTTAGGCTTTATTAGCGTATCTTTGTTAATTATACAATATATCGGCAAGTGCGTAGGCGTCTGCACTCCATGCCCGACAAGCTACTGAGCGCTACTATAAAAACATATGTATCTTCACTTGAGCTATAAATATGTCTATTGTAATGTATTTAAAATGAAGCTCTTATTTCTATCTTGCTTAAGACTTATAAAACATTTGTGTTTATTAACGAATTTACGTGAAATAAACATTGATTTGAGAGAGAGTTGCTCTGTCGTTCAGTCTGTACGGGGTGGGAGCTCCGTAATTTTTAAAATACAATAATCTTCATTAGAAATTTAAATATGTCTATAGTAAAGTGTTTAAAGTGAAGCTTATATGTCTGTCTTTCTTGAGACATATAAAACATATATGTTTACTAACGAATTCACGTGAAATAAACATTGATCTGAGAGAGAGTTGCTCTGTCGTTCAGTCTGTACGGGGTGGGAGCTCCGTAATTTTTAAAATACAATAATCTTCATTAGAAATTTAAATATGTCTATAGTAAAGTGTTTAAAGTGAAGCTTATATGTCTGTCTTTCTTGAGACATATAAAACATATATGTTTACTAACGAATTCACGTGAAATAAACATTGTTCTGAGAGAGAGTTGCTCGGTCGATCGATCTGTCCGGGGTCGGAGCTCGGCTATTATAAAAGTACACGTATCTTTGGTTTAAATTTAAATATGCCCATGGTAAGGTATTTAGAATGAAGCTTATATTTCTATCTTTCTTGTGACATATAAAACTTATACGTTTATTAAGGAATCTGCGTGAAATAGGCATGGTTCTGAGATGAATGCTGCGGTTTTCGAGCTCGACGCGCGGCAATGGACGCCATATACACATCCAGTGGGTGTTATTGGACCCCATACCCATTTTATGGGTGGTTGGAGCCCCATACCCATTCTATGGGTGGTTGGAGCCCCATACCCATCCTGTGGGTTGTAGTGGACGCCATACTCATCCTGTGGGTGGTATTGGACCCCATACCCTTCCTGTGTTTACTAGTTGTGTTTTTGCGGGGGTTGAGCTTTGCTCTTTCGGCCCGCCTCTCAACTGTCAATCAACTGTTTACTAACTACTTTTTTTTTCCACACCACACACACCCCAGGAAGCAGCCCGTGACAGCTGACTAACTCCCAGGTACCTATTTACTGCTAGGTAACAGGGGCACTTAGGGTGAAAGAAACTTTGCCCATTTGTTTCTGCCTCGTGCGGGAATCGAACCCGCGCCACAGAATTACGAGTCCTGCGCGCTATCCACCAGGCTACGAGGCCCCAAGTGGGTCTACGCTATCCACCAGGCTACGAGGCCCCACAGTGGATCACATCCACTGTGGGTGGATGTGATCCCCATACTCATCCTCTGGGTGGATGTGACCCTCATACCCATCCTGTGGGTGGTATTGCACCCCTTACTCACCTAACAGGTGGTAGTGGACAATATACCGATCCTGTAGTTGGTATAGTAGACACAATACCATCCTGTTTAGAGTAGTTTACCCCATAGACATTCCAATGAACCATCGTTTTCTGTTAGCGTTCCTACAAAACATCCTTTAAAGATTTGTAAAGCACCAACTATGGTATATAATATTGATTGGTGAAGGACTGTTATTCTATGTAATAATTTTTAGTGCTTATTATAATTTACTAAGAACAACTAATATTTCTCAAAACAAAACTACGAACCTTCAATAGGAAGTAGCTGATCTATAATATTCTAAGAGCATGGACAATAGTAGGTAAATTTCACAACCCATGTGGGACCTGAAAAGTACAATTTTCCTTATAATTGAACCAATCACGACTATTCTGCTATCTAGGTTGACGGAGGGGTACTGTGAGACGCAAGTTGGTACGTGAGGAAAAGTTTGGGCCTTGGAAAAAAAAGTAACTGGGAATATATCACATATTTACTAATTCATATTCAACATATTGACTTTAAGCATTAAGTCATATATGTGCTGTCTTGTGTGAGAACGGGTTGGGACCCGACAGATGATGGCTCCCTTGAACATCGAGAAGAGGTCCCAGGGATTGGGGACGTGCACAGTGAGTGTTGCAGTTGAAGAAGGGACCTGGAAGGTGATGGTAGATACAGGAGGTACGAGAGATGATAATATGAGTGACTGTTTCCGACAGGTTGACACCCCCCGCGTAATTGTTGAGCCTAAATGCAGCGTTATACGGAACGTTGGTCGACCTGATGGTGGCAGAGCGAATGCCATCCTCAATGTATGAGCAGCCCTGTTGGGACTAGGTGTGGGCCTAGTAGAGGAGCATGCTGTGAGTACTGATTTAACTATCGCTGTTACTCTAAATTATCAGACCCCTGTATTCCAGGTTCCTGTCTCCCTGAAGGACTACCGGACCGGTACCAGAAATGCCGTCTGTGACCAGCCATCATTGGTGCCACGACACAGGGAAGTGTCAAGTCGCCCCAGATCGTGTCTACACCAATCCTTACTCGGGACACGTGAGATTAAGCCCCTGCTTGACATCGCAGTGGAAGTGTGGAAGATTACATCAGGCAGGTCATTGCCTTCCATCTTCAAGTTCCCTTTGTGCCAGGGTTTCTCCTTAGGACAGTTCTGTGGACAAGACAGCCTCGCCATTCCAGTTCTTAGTGTACGTGAGTCCATTTGGAGTTGTGTCCCCGTACTAATTTGGTTTGTGTTTCTCTTTATAGAACCCCAAACCAAATTCCTTTTGGTGGGGAGGTGTTACGGACCCGAGCCCAGCGTCCGAGCACGGAGCAGTGACGGCCGCGCCATCTGTGGGTTAGCTCCCGAAACCCCCTCCAAATGGACGACGCCACCTAGTGAGGACGAGAAATACCAGCCACAAGGGCTAGTTTCCCGTCCTGATCAGCTCATAACACAGCCGCTGCTGACCTCTGATGAGGTGGAGCTTAGACAGCAACGCCATCTATGGAGTGGATACGTCGGGCGTTTGTGTCTAAGCCTGTAAGTGAGGTGCCCTAGAGTGTCCCTATTACTGATGACGTGTCTGATTACAGAGTCGACCTAGGACTGCTGTAATGGAAGTTGGATCAGTCTACCCAAGGCAGCCGTCTTGTCTCCAAGTGTTTGCTGCAGCAGCTGTGAGTCACCCCCCCCCCCGGATGAACACTGTGGTGTTAGCCTGTCAGTGACGAGGCAGCTGAGGGATTGTCGTACCCGGGACTGACTGGTGGAGACGCTTAACCACTGGGGTGTTGTAGTGAGGGGAGTGACCTGTGGGATCACACGAGGCTCCTGACTAGGGCTCGCGACCTTAGTATCGATCGTGGAGTGGCCTAACCAGCGTTGCTGATTGGAACCTGCCAGCTACAGGCTGGATTTGTGGTTGAAGGCCTCCACGACGGTCCCCCCCAGTGGAACTGCGATTTGGCTGGCCTGTGGCCAGGGTAGACTCAAGAGAATCGAAGGATTCGTCGTGAGGCCACCAGAGGACTATGACCTTAGCATCGTCGAGCACCGTGGAACACTCCGCGTCTTCAGAAGAAGACTACGTTGTACATAATAGTGTTTAACCCCCCCTGTGTAACCTTTTATATATTATTTATGGTGACGGTAATAATTTTATTATTAAGTTTTTGCCTTTATTTCCCTTCCCCTTTAATTTACTTGCATTATGGATCACATCCCTTGAAAGCCACTATTAGCTTGGGGCCGGATACCCTTCCTCTAACAACAGCAGAGAAAGAACCCGATTGCGACCCGAGAGGGCCGTAACACCAGGGACCCAACCTGGAACTCTCTTGGCATAGCTTTCTTGTCATACCATTCTGACATCTTATGCTGTGCCTCCTTCAGATGTTTTCCCGCTAGTTCCTTTGCTAAAGTGAGACGCTCCTTGAACTTCTGAACGTACTCATTGACCGTTCCCTCGGTCACTCCTGGTGTCCATTGTTCTTTCAGCATGGACAGAGGACTTCGTACCTCATGTCCATACACCAGCTGGAACGGTGAGAAACTTAATGACTCTACCACTGCGTTACGTATGGCAAACAACGCAGGGTACACTGCCTCATCCCACTCGGCTACCTGCTCTACACAGAACACTCTCAGAACGGTCTTCAGGGTGGAGTGAAACCTTTCGATTGCCCCTTGCGACTGCGGTCGGTAGGGCGACGACCGAATCTGAGTCACTCCCCAATTTGTCACGGTCTGTCTGAACCATTTGGACTGGAATATACTTCCACAGTCCGTCTGAATTTCCCTGGGCATTTCCACCCAAGCGAAAAATCGTTGCAGCTGCCCGGCTACTCCTTTCGACGTCAAACGCCGCATCGGGACAGCTTCCGGAAATCTTGTCGACGTGCACAAGATTGTCATCAGGTACGTATTTCCTCGTTTCGTCCGTGGCAACGGTACCATCCCGTCGACCAACAGACGCTCAAATGCAGGCCCAAACACAGGAACAGGGACTAATGGGGCCTTTGGTATCGCGGGTTGGCTCTTCCCTGCCCTCTGGCAAGGTACGCATGTTTTACAGTAACGCCTCACATTGGCGTCCATACCTGGCCAGTAGAAATGGTCCCTGATCTTACGCAACGTCTTGGTCACCCCCAGGTGACCTGCAGAGTCCACAGAGTGTGACAGATCCAACACTGCCGCTCTGCACTGGGACGGCAACACTACCTGGTGTCTCATACCTAGAGATTATTTTCCGGCCTCCATCCTCACAGGCCTCCACTGTCTCATTAGCATTCCGTCCTGTATATAAAAATGAGTGGCCCTCTCAGGACCAACACGTCCTCCGTTGGCCTCATGAATCAATTCGGGGAACTCTATCTGCTGCAACTCCCCCAGACGAGTGCGGTCTACTCCAAGAGAACTGGCGAGGGTCACCTGTAACTCACCATCCGGGCTGCCTTCGCCCTCCACTCGTTCTCTGGGTTCCACAAAGAGGTGATCGACTCCCAGGCTGTCGGACGTCTCCTCTTCAGCCCTATCAGATCCACTCCCTCTATCCGTCGCACCGCCTTGGGATCACAGCGCATACAGGGAACGCCACCGCGGCGATTCCCTTCTCGTCCCCACAGGCGTCTAACACTCCGCCTTTCTCCTTATAGTGCTCCAAGCACTCCTCGCCCTTCACGAGGTTAGGGAGGACACATCCTCCACATGCGTCATTTCCAAGGATGACTTGTGCCTCCATCTTGGGCAATGATGCGCAGACCCCTACCACCAGGTTCTGGCAGCCATAATCAGAATTAAGAGTCACCTGGTGCAGGGGCATCCTCACTGGGCCTCCCACAGTGGTCACAACAGCCACCCCCACACTGGTACTCTCGTAACCCTCGGGAAACAGGGTTCTACTCACCAGGGTAAAATCGGCCCCGGTGTCTCTCAATATCTTCACAGGAATGGGTTCTGCCTCCCCGATCCTTACGGTTCCCTCACACACGAATGGGTGAATTCTTTTTTCCCCACTCAGTATGGGTTTATCCCGTACCCTCTCGGCTATCTGGTCCTCTACCCTCACGAAAGCAACGTTTCCCCGCTGCTTAGGGCGTCTGCATTCTTGCGAGAAGTGTCCGAATCCACAACAGTTGTAGCAGCGGGACTTCCTTGGCAGTGACCGCTCGCCCTGGCAACGCCTCCAGAGGCCGTTGCTCTGTGGGTCTTCCTCGCGCCTTCCGTCGTCTCCTTTGCAGTGTCTCTCGTCACAGCAACAGCTCCTGAACTCTCAGCTAGGGACTTCTTGACCGGCTCCACAACACTCTTTGATCCTCTACTGTCTCCACTCGAGAGATGGGACTTAGGAGAACTCGCTCCTGTCCTCCATCCGTCCATTCTTCTATATTTTCCCCCATATCTGGAGTATACTGGCGGTCGGTGCTGTTCCTCTCGGTGTGGTCGCAAGGCTTCTTCCAGCATGTCAGCTCTGTCGGCAGCGGCCCTCAGGTCCTTTATCTCCGCCTCCTTTACTCTAACCCTGATCTCAGGAGAGAGCACGGACATAAACTTCTCCATGACCATCAGCCTCTTGACATCTTCAGCCGACTTCACTCCTTCGGATTCCAGTCACTTCAGGAACTTTCTCTCCATGTCCCTCGCCGTCTCTGCATACGATTTTCCTGGCGAACAGGTACATTCCCTGAATATTTGCCTGTAACATTCCGGCGTCAGTTTGAAAGAGTGAAGCATGGGTCTCTTTACAGCATCGTAGTTGGTGCACTCCTTGAGGTCGAGCATGTTGTAGGCTTCACGAGCTTCACCGGTGAGCCTACCCTGAACCAGCTCCGCCCACTCCGCTCTCGGCCACTTCTTCAAAGTAGCGACCCTCTCGAAGTGGTCAAAGAAGCCCTCAGCTTCATTAGGCACAAAGACCGGCAAATCTCGCGCTCTCACTCGGCGGTCTTCCTGCTGTGGTGGGGCAGGTGGGGGTAGCCCTAGCTCAGCTCGCTTCAGCTCAACTTCTTTGTTAGCTTCGACCTCTTGCTGTTTCAGCTTAGCTTCTAGCTCGTGGTCCTCCCGTCTCAGCTGTGCCTCATGCTCACGCTCTTCCCGTCTCAGCTGTGCCTCTCGCTCTTCATGCTTTAGCTGTGTTTCTCGCTCTTGTTCTTCCCACTTCAGTTGTGCCTCTCGCTCTTCCCGTTTCAGCTGTGTCTCTCGCTCTTCCCGTTTCAGCTGTGCCTCTCGCTCTTCCCGTTTCAGCTGTGCCTCTCGCTCTTCCCGTTTCAGCTGTGCTTCTGTTTCTCGCTCTTCCCTGCGCAGCTGTGCCTCTTCACGCTTCAGCTGTGCTTTTAGTTGCAGCTTCATTATCTCCAGCTTGACGCTGCGCCTGCTGCCGCTGGATCCCCTACTGCTTCCGCCAATGCTCAAATTCTCTCCTGTACTGGCTGTCTGTGGCCATTCCTCCCCCAAAGCCTCATCTCGGGCCCTGAGCTGTGCCATGATCTCAAGTCTCCTCTCTCCTACTTTGGAGGATCTGAACTTTATCCCAAAGTGGTCAGCTACCAGCTGCAGTTGTGCCTTGGTGCAATACTCCAGCACCTGCACATCCCTTGTGTCAATGAACCTTGCTACCTTCTCATCCTCCATCTTGTGCTATGAGTGATAACCGCTACCTGTACCTAATACCACTGTAAGGTACCACAATCGCATCCGTAATCTTGATCATTATCCTGATCGTTATCCTGATCGATATCCTGATCGATATCCTTATCGTTATCCTGACCGATATCCTGATCGTTATCCTGGTGAGGTCGCCAATGTCGGGGTGTCTCAGTAAGTAACAGTTCTTAGAATCCTGGCAAGGTCGCCAATGTCGGGGTGTACGAGGTAGTATACATCGAAGTAGTAACAAAATACAAGAACTTAATCCCGGAATCCTGGCAAGGTCGCCAATGTCGGAGAAAGTACGTCGTCAAAGCAAATAACAGTATACAAGAACTTAATCCCGAAATCCTGGCAAGGTCGCCAATGTCGGGGTGTCAGTTGTATACGTCGACGAAGTAAGTAACAGTATACAAGAACTTAATCCCGAAATCCTGGCAAGGTCGCCAATGTCGGGGTTTACCTTAGTTGTAAGTATAAGTATAAATAACCATGCTTAATATCCTGTCAACGGTCACCAATGTCGGGTGTCCCTCTCTCCCTTCAGACACCACCAAGTAGTATTAGCGATAACTGTTACTCACCATAGCAATGAGGGTCTTCACTCAATCCTCGCAGCGCCACTGTTCGCCAGGAGAGTATCCCAGTCGATCTCCAGCCGGCCTTATAGCCAAAGACGAGTGAGAACACAGTCTGCTCTCTCCCAACTGTGTGCCCGCCCCGACAAGGGCTCTACTACTAACTGCAAGGTCGCCAACTGGTGTTTCCCGTGTCCAGTAACACGTCAGTGGTATTGTGGGATTGTGGTACTAGTGGCAAAGAGCTCACTCGTTAAAACTCGTTACAGGCAGGTATGTATCTCTATCACTCTCACTCTTTCCAACTGTTCTAAAGCAACAAGATATGGAGGGATAATACAAACTCCAAGGTAGTTTTGTATTTTACTTAAAACACTCAAGGTAGTATATCCATATCAACAACGAAGCAAGAAGTACATGGCAGTAAGTCACTCTCTCTTCATGAAACTGAAACTCATCAAGAGGGCAATACTCCCCCTCCTGTCATAGTCAGCTGGGCGGCCCCCCTCACTGTGTGAACTCCTCTGTACTTGTTTCCTGGCGTTAAGCGCCTGTTTCTTTAAATTCGCAGTAATCACAATATTTGCAATCAACACAATATTTGCTATAATGGCAATAGAACGCGATGAGTCACTTCACTGGTCTCAAGCTCAATTAATCATTTCTACAGCAAGAAACACAATAATTCACTGTAAAGGCGTTATGCACGGCAGATCATAATAATGATAATGAATGCAATTTACCACGGTACTGGCCTTAGACTCAGTAATTCCTTTCGAAGGCGATAACACGATAAATCACTGTACACATGACAATGTTATTCAACACTCCAGCACATACATATATATTGATCAATCCATCGGTATCAATAATAATAAGATAATACTGGGCACACAGCCTAACACCAATAACTGGTACACTTATATATATATATATATATATATATATATATATATATATATATATATATATATATATATATATATATATATATATATATATATGCACAGACTACCCTATTCCAGTAGCTGAAGTGTATAACTTTTTAGACACTCAACCCACCAGGAGACTCGAACACTGGCCAACAAGGTGGCAGTTGCATGCTGTATCATGCTTTGAAGTATAGTGTAGTGGATACAGCATGCAACTGCCACCTTGTTGGCCAGTGTTCGAGTCTCCTGGTGGGTTGAGTGTCTAAAAAGTTATATATATATATATATATATATATATATATATATATATATATATATATATATATATATATATATATATATATACATATATATATATATATATATATATATATATATATATATATATATATATATGTATATATATATATATATATATATATATATATATATATATATATATATATATATATATATATATATATATATATATATATATATATATATGTCGTACCTAGTAGCCAGAACGCACTTCTCAGCCTACTATGCAAGGCCCAATTTGCCTAATAAGCCAAGTTTTCATGAATTAATTATTTTTCGACTACCTAACCTACCTAACCTAACCTAACCTAACTTTTTCGGCTACCTAACCTAACCTAACCTATAAAGATAGGTTAGGTTAAGTTAGGTAGGGTTGGTTAGGTTCGGTCATATATCTACGTTAATTTTAACTCCAATAAAAAAAAATTGACCTCATACATAATGAAATGGGTAGCTTTATCATTTCATAAGAAAAAAAATTGAAAAAATATATTAATTCAGGATAACTCGGCTTATTAGGCAAATCGGGCCTTGCATAGTAGGCCCAGAAGTGCATTCTGGCTACTAGGTACGACATATATATATATGTATATATATATATATATATGTATATATATATATATATATATATATATATATATATATATATATATATATATATATATATATATATATATATAAGCCTATACTTGCATAAACCACAAGTGAAGATAAACAATCTTTGGACAACACCCACCAGTGGGACTCGAACCCAGAAAGCACAACTACCTTCCAGTAGCTGGCATAACTAGTATGCTTTAACCCACTACGCCATCAGACCTTACAAAAGAAGTAGATAGTTCGAGATATATATCTCAAACATCTCTACCTCCCGAAGGCACCAGATGAGTGAGGGGTCAGTCTGCATTTTTCGTCAAGCCACTGTCAATGTGAGAGAACTCGTGTCCAGCTTATAAGCCTATACTTGCATAAACCACAAGTGAAGATAAACAATCTTTGGACAACACCCACCAGTGGGACTCGAACCCAGAGAGCACAACTACCTTCCAGTAGCTGGCATAACTAGTATGCTTTAACCCACTACGCCATCAGACCTTACAAAAGAAGTAGATAGTTCGAGATATATATCTCAAACATCTCTACCTCCCGAAGGCACCAGATGAGTGAGGGGTCAGTCTGCATTTTTCGTCAAGCCACTGTCAATGTGAGAGAACTCGTGTCCAGCTTATAAGCCTATACTTGCATAAACCACAAGTGAAGATAAACAATCTTTGGACAACACCCACCAGTGGGACTCGAACCCAGAAAGCACAACTACCTTCCAGTAGCTGGCATAACTAGTATGCTTTAACCCACTACGCCATCAGACCTTACAAAAGAAGTAGATAGTTCGAGATATATATCTCAAACATCTCTACCTCCCGAAGGCACCAGATGAGTGAGGGGTCAGTCTGCATTTTTCGTCAAGCCACTGTCAATGTGAGAGAACTCGTGTCCACGAGTTCTCTCACATTGACAGTGGCTTGACGAAAAATGCAGACTGACCCCTCACTCATCTGGTGCCTTCGGGAGGTAGAGATGTTTGAGATATATATCTCGAACTATCTACTTCTTTTGTAAGGTCTGATGGCGTAGTGGGTTAAAGCATACTAGTTATGCCAGCTACTGGAAGGTAGTTGTGCTTTCTGGGTTCGAGTCCCACTGGTGGGTGTTGTCCAAAGATTGTTTATCTTCACTTGTGGTTTATGCAAGTATAGGCTTATAAGCTGGACACGAGTTCTCTCACATTGACAGTGGCTTGACGAAAAATGCAGACTGACCCCTCACTTATCTGGTGCCTTCGGGAGGTAGAGATGTTTGAGATATATATCTCGAACTATCTACTTCTTTTGTAAGGTCTGATGGCGTAGTGGGTTAAAGCATACTAGTTATGCCAGCTACTGGAAGGTAGTTGTGCTTTCTGGGTTCGAGTCCCACTGGTGGGTGTTGTCCAAAGATTGTTTATCTTCACTTGTGGTTTATGCAAGTATAGGCTTATAAGCTGGACACGAGTTCTCTCACATTGACAGTGGCTTGACGAAAAATGCAGACTGACCCCTCACTCATCTGGTGCCTTCGGGAGGTAGAGATGTTTGAGATATATATCTCGAACTATCTACTTCTTTTGTAAGGTCTGATGGCGTAGTGGGTTAAAGCATACTAGTTATGCCAGCTACTGGAAGGTAGTTGTGCTTTCTGGGTTCGAGTCCCACTGGTGGGTGTTGTCCAAAGATTATATATATATATATATATATATATATATATATATATATATATATATATATATATATATATATATATATATATATATATATATATATTTTTTTTTTTTTTTTTTTTTTTTTGAGATATATACAAGAGTTGTTACATTCTTGTACAGCCACTAGTACGCGTAGCGTTTCGGACAAGTCCTTAATCCTATGGTCCCTGGAATACGATCCCCTGCCGCGAAGAATCGTTTTTTCATCCAAGTACACATTTTACTGTTGCGTTAAACAGAGGCTACAGTTAAGGAATTGCGCCCAGTAAATCCTCCCCGGCCAGGATACGAACCCATGACATAGCGCTCGCGGAACGCCAGGCGAGTGTCTTACCACTACACCACGGAGACTGTAACTAAATATATATATATATCATAATTTTTAATATTAATATCACATGAAAGAAATCATCCACAACACAGCAATCTCTTCAATAATCACAGGTGCATTCACACACCACAAATATATTCCATGAGAGCTTTCCACAGCCTCACTCTTCACAACTGTGTCCTACTGTGACATAGACATTGGTGAGCCTTGCTCACGACATGGAAGATACTATGGCTAAATATAGCTGACTAAAGGGGAATTGGGAGGGAAACTAGAATCACCTACTTCCACCTCACTGATGTGGACTCGCCCTCCAGTGAGACATGAATTGCGGCTCCAGGTCCCAGCTCTCAACTCGTTGTAGGAAACGCCCCCACACACACACTGATGCTCTCTCCAGGAACCCAATCAACATCCCAAAAATGCGTCGTCTCCGTGCTCTGTCCTCTGCAGGCCCGTGCTCCTCCACAACTTCTTGAAGGGTTGGATTCGGTCTCCTGGCCGTCGACTTCTTGCCCCTACGTCTGCAGTCCTACTCTCGGCTGCAGTCGTCCTGATTCCCAATTAGTTTTCTTCTTCCGCTGCTTCCCGTTGGATTGGCCCAGCCGCTACGTCGTCACAAAACGGGTGAACTGTCTCAGACGTCACATACGTCACTGCACAGACTTCACTTCTTCTTGCAAAGCACCTGTCCCTGGAGCACTTGTTGCTCAATATTCCATCGATTCCCTCTTCGGTCCAACACATGGAATGAAGGAAGACCTTACAGAGTACTTGCAGACTACGGGTGACGCGTAAAATCCACGAGAGCGGGTACAACTGTCAAACTGACAGGACCAATGTTCGCACGTCCGACCTTGTCAACGTGTTGTGTCAAACTGGTGGCGCCACAGACTCGCGATCTCTGGACCCCCTTGCTCTCGTGATGTCATACTTGCCAGGGGCGTTTCTCATTAGCTCCCTGTGCCACGTCACTGTTCGTGACCAATCTGGTGCCACTGACGTCATACAGTTTTGGCGGGAGAACGGAGGGACCGGCGCCATATTGGCGTCCTAAAGGGCCTAAACCACAGGCCAAAATACACTTCTTTTACGAATTTCTCGCCGACGCGAGAACACTACACGCTCCCACATATGTCAAATTGTTGCCCGCAACGTAGAGAACGCGCGGGTAAAGTGGATATGACTCTTACAGCTGGCGTGGGAGAAATATAAGGGGGGGAACACCATCACACAGGTGAAGGCTGGGTGTGGTGGTCTCACAGGTGAAGGCTGGGTGGTGGTCTCACAGGTGAAGGCTGGGTGGTGGTCTCGAAGGTGAGAGCAGGGTGGTGTGGTCTCACAGGTGAAGGCTGGGTGTGGTGGTCTCACTGATGAAGGCTGGGTGTTGTGGTCTCACAGGTGAGAGCAGGGTGGTGTGGTCTCACACCACCCTGTACAGGGTGGTTTTGCAGCACATGATGTAAACAATTTATTTACACATAATCACAATATCTCTGTAATCAACTTGAACGTTAGATCCCTAGGTAAACACTTCGATGATGTTAGTGCCTTGATTGAAACTATTGACAACAAATTCTCTTTTATTATACTTACTGAAACATGGTTGAAAGAGGACACTACTCAACTCTTTAACATGCCTAACTACTCGGCAATTCACAACTGTCGTCAAATTCAGAGAGGTGGTGGCAATGCTCTTTACTATCACCAAGAACTAACATGCTTAAAAGTAATTAGGAATAGAGACTGCTGTGGGGAGTATATCTTCGCCAGCTTCAGAGTCAAGGGTGTCGAGTCTGTCCTGTCTGTGGGTGCAGTCTATAGAATTCCTAACACTGATGTGTCCGAATTCAACTCAAACCTTAGAAATCTAATACTCGATAACAGACTGAACAAAAACCATCTAATTATCGCAGGGGACTTTAATATTGACCTCTGCGAGCCTGAACACCCTACTGCTGTTAGCTTCCTGAACTGTATGAATTCCTGCTTCCTCATACCCTTAATCACTAGACCTACTAGAATCACTGGTAGTACTGCCACGACTCTAGGTCACATCTGGACAAACATAACCTCTCCGCTTACTTCAGGTATAATCACCGATAGCACTACAGACCATTACCCCACATTTCTCTTAACTAACATAGCAAACCATCTCTAGAGTCAAGGGAGTTAAGTTTTAGGCTGCACAATGAAACTGCTATAGACAGTTTTCTAACTGCTGCTGATAATGTCAACTGGGAGTCCGAGTTAGGTAACATAGGGGACATCAACCTAGCAGTGCAATTTTTTCTTCAAAAAACTCTTAGCCTTTATAACACCCACTGTCCTATGCTTACAAAACAAGTCACAAACAAAAGGCTTAACAATCCCTGGCTTACAAAGGGAATACTTAAATCCATTAATAAAAAACATGACCTTGAGAAGAAGTATAGGTTAGGAATTGTCTCCAAAGAAT
Organism: Procambarus clarkii; assembly: GCF_040958095.1. Lineage (NCBI taxonomy): Eukaryota > Metazoa > Arthropoda > Malacostraca > Decapoda > Cambaridae > Procambarus > Procambarus clarkii. The sequence goes on along the minus strand of NC_091174.1, from coordinate 41,998,005 downwards.
TCTCAAAGAATTACTCGTTATTGCTATCTAAGATAATTAGACGAGCCAAAACTAAATACTACGAAGATAAATTTACCCAAATAAAGAGCAACATGAAAAAAACTTGGGGCACAATTTCACAAATATTGGGATCAAAGAAGATTTTAAATAACAAACCAACACTCCTGTCCAATATCGATGGTCAGCTTTCAGCCTCAGATTCTGCTATTGAGTTCAATAGGTTCTTCTCTTCCATTGGGTCATCCCTTGCAAATGATATTCCATCTTCCAGTATTGATGTTAAGGACTATCTTACAGGTAACTATCCACAGTCTCTGTACCTAAAGCCTATTAATTCCACTGACGTCAATGAGATAATCCTTTCCCTTAAAACCAAGTCTAGTGCCCTTGAGGAGATACCAACTTTAATTTACAAAAAAGCCTCCAGAACTTTAGCCCCTGCTATTGCATTGCTCTTCAACAAGTCACTTGAACTCCAAACCTTTCCAGATATCCTAAAAAAAAGCGAGAGTTACCCCTGTACACAAATGTGGTGATCTCACAGATGTTAACAACTACAGACCTATATCAATCCTGCCTAACTTGTCAAAAAAATTTGAAAAACTAATCTACAAGCAGCTTTACTCTTATCTAGCCAAACACAATATACTTAGCTCTTGCCAATATGGCTTCAGACCCAAAAAAAGCACTAACGATGCACTTATTAGTATGCTTAACTTGATTCATACAGCTCTTGATAAAAATGAGTTCACTGTTGGGTTATTTGTGGACCTGCGTAAGGCTTTTGACACTGTCAACCACCAAAACCTTCTTCTTAAATTACATCATTATGGAGTCAGAGGACACTCCCTGCAATACCTTAAATCCTACCTTACTGACAGGCTCCAGTATGTTTCTGTGAATAATTCAATTTCTCCCACCCTACCCATCAACATTGGCGTTCCTCAGGGCAGCATACTTGGCCCTCTCCTCTTTCTCATCTACATTAATGACCTTCCAAATGCCTCCCAACACCTCAAACCAATTCTATTTGCTGATGACACAACCTTCATTTACTCCAGTCCTGAATCCCTTGCTCTAAATGCCACAGTAAATACTGAGCTAAATAAAGTCCATCTTTGGCTAACTGCCAACAAACTCACCCTTAACATTGACAAAACTTTCTATATTCTATTTGGCAATAAATCCTCTAATCAAATAAATTTCAAAATAAACAATACCCAAATATGTACCAAATTAGATGGCAAATTCCTTGGCATTCTCATTGACCACAAGCTGAATTTCCAGGGACACATTCTAAATATATCAAAAAAAGTTTCAAAAACTGTTGGCATTCTTTCTAAGATCAGATATTATGTACCCTGCCCTGCCCTGGTGACTCTCTATTACTTCCTCATCTATCCATATCTCAACTATGGTATTTGTGCTTGGGGTTCTACTACCCAAAATCATTTACGTCCTCTAATTACTCAACACAAAGCTGCTATTAGGACAATATCCAACTCTGGCCCCAGACATCACTCGGTACCCCTACTGAAATCACTGAATATGTTAGATATTAAGTCACTGCACATTCTCTCATGTGTATTATACATATATAAAACGCTGAACTGTAATGCCAATCCTGACCTCAAAAGCTTCATAGAAGGTTGTAACAGAACCCATGAGCACCACACCAGATATAAATACAGTTTTGATATTCTTAGAGTACGATTTAATCAAACTAGAAATGCTCTACAAATCAAGGGACCCAGAATGTGGAATGACCTTCCCAACCATGTTAAAGACTGTACCTCTCTCAACCAGGTTAAGATAAAAACGAAGCTATACCTAATAAATTCCCTGTAACCTACCTTACCCCTCTATTGTCAACCAATGTCTGTTTTTTTTTTTTTTTTTTAATGGCGCTGTTTGTCGACAGAATTGTATTTGTGCTGCTTTTTCAGCCATGTTCCCCCCCATGTTCTTAAAAAAAGAGATAAAAAAATCTCTTTTTTTTTTATTTGTTCTCAACTCATTTTATTCTTTATGCTCAATTAGTATTAAGCTCTAGTCATTTAAGTTTTTCATGCCCGAAACGCTTTGTGTAATAGTGGCTTTAGGGATTGTATGTACTAGTCCTATCTATAAATCCATCACTTTTTGTAAAATCTCTTGTATGTATGTACCTTACCTAAAAAATCATTTGATTTGATTTGATTTTGATTCACAGGTGAAGGCTGGGTGTGGTGGTCTCACAGGGGAAGGCTGGATGTGGTGGTCTCACAGGTGAAGGCTGAGAATGGTGGACTCACAGGTAAAGGCTGGGTGTGGTGGTCTCACGGGTGAAAGCTACGTGTGGTGGACTCACAGGTGAAAGCTGGGTGTTGTGGTATCAAAGGTGAAGGCTGGGTGTGGTAGTCTCACAGGTGAAGGCAGAGTGTTGTGGTCTCATAGGTGAAGGTTGGGAGTGGTGGTCTCACAGGTGAAGGCTGAGAATGGTGGACTCACAGGTAAAGCCTGGGTGTGGTGGTCTCACGGGTGAAGGCTGCATGTGGTGGGCTCACGGGTGAAGGATGGGTGTGGTGAACTCACAGGTGAAAGCTTGGTGTTGTGGTATCACAGGTGAAGGCTGGGTGGTGGTCTCACAGGTGAGAGCGGGGTGGTGTGGTCTCACAGGTGAAGGCTGGGTGTGGTGGTCTCACAGGTGAAGGCTGGGTGTAGTGGTCTCATTAGGAGAAGGCTGGGTGTGTTGGTCTCACAGGTGAAAGCTGTGTGTGGTGGTCTCATAGGTGAAGCCTGGATGTGCTGGTCTCACAGATGGAGGTTGGGTGTGGTGGTCTCATAGGAGTAAGCTGCGTGTGTTGAACTAACATGTGAGAGCTGAGTATGAGGGTCACACAGGTGAAGGCTGAGTGTGGTGGTCTCACAGGTGAAGAGTGGGTGTGTTGGTCTCACAGGTGGAAGCTGGTTGTGATGGTCTCAAAGGTGAAAACTGGGTGTTGTGGTCACAAGGGTGAAGTGTGGGTGTGGTGGTCTCACAGGTGAAGGCTGGATGTGGTTGTCTCACAAGTGATGGTTGGGTGTAGTGGTCTCACAGGTGATGGCTAGGTGTGGTAGTCTCCCTGATGAAGGCTGGGTGTTGTGGTCTCACGGGTGAAGGCTGGGTGGTGGTCTCACAGGTGAGAGCGGGGTGGTGTGGTCTCACAGGTGAAGGCTGGTTGTGGTGGTCTCACAGGTGAAGGCTGGGTGCGGAGGTCTCATATGTGAAAGCTAGGAGTGGTGGCCTCAAAGGTGAAGGCTAGGTGTGGTGGTCTCACAGGTGAAGGCTGGGTGTGGTGGACTCACAGGTGAAGGCTGGGTGTGATGGAATTACAGGTAAAGTCTGGTAGTTGTGGTCTCACTGGAAAAAGGCTGGGTGTTGTGGACTCACAGGTAAAGGTTGAGTGTGGTGGTCTCACAAGTGAAGGCTGGGTGTGGTGGTCTCACAGGTGAAGTCTGGATGTGGTGGTCTTCAAGGTGAAGGCTGGGTGTAGTGGTCTTCAAGGTGAAGGCTGGGTATAGTGGTCTGGTTGGTGATGGCTGGGTGTGGTGGTCTCACAGAGGAAGGCTGGGTGTGGTGGTCTCACAATAGAAAGCTGGGTTCGGTGGGCTAAGGTGAAGGCTGGGTGTAGTGGTCTCACTTCAGAAGGCTGGGTGTGGTGGGCTAAGGTGAAGGCTGGGTGCGGTCGTCACACATGTGAAAGCTGGGTGTGATGGTCTGACAGGTGAAGGCTGGGTGTGGTGGTCTCACAGATAAGGCTGGGTGTTGTGTTCACACAGGTGAAGGCTGGGTGTAGTGGTCTGGCTGGTGATGGCTGGGTGTGGTGGTCTCACTGGTGAAGTCTGGGTGTGGTAAACTCTCAGGTGAGGGCTGGGTGTGATGGTCTCACATGTGAAGGCTGGGTGTGGTGGTCATAAAGGTGAAGGCTGAGTGTGGTGGGTTAAGGTGATGGCTGGGTGTGGTGGTCTCACAGATGAAGGCTGGGTGTGGTGGTCTCACTGGTGAAGGCTGGGTGTGGTAGCCTCACAGGTGAAGGCTGGGTGTGGTGGTCACACAGGTGAAGGCGGGGTGTGGTAATCTCTCAGGTGAGGGCTGGGTGTGGTGGTCTCACATAAGAAGGCAGGGTGTGATAGTCTCACAGGTGAAGGCTGGGTGTGGTGGTCTCACAGGTGAAGGCAGGAGTGTGGAGGTCTTACAGGTGAAGGCAAGGTGTGGTGGTCTCACAGGTGAAGGCCGGGTGTTGTGGTCTCACAGATGAAGGCTGGGTGTGGTATTCTCACAGTAGAAGGCTTGGTGTCGTGGACTCTCAGGTGAAGGGTGGGAGTGGTGGTCCCATAGGAAGACGCTGGCTGTTGTGGTCCCACTGGTGAAGGCTGGGTGTAGTGGTCTGATTGGTGAAAGTTTGGTGTTGTGGTCTTACTGATGAAGGCTGGGTGTGGTGGTCTCTTAGGTGAAGTCTGGATGTGGTGGTCTTCAAGGTGAAGGCTGGGTGTGGTGGTCTCAGAGTAGAAGGCTGGGTGTTGTGGTCCCACAGGTGAAGGCTGGGTGTAGTGGTCTGGCTGGTGATGGCTGGGTGTAGTAGTCTGGTTGGTGATGGCTGGGTGTGGTGGTCTCACAGAGGAAGGCTGGGTGTGGTGGTCTCACAATAGAAAGCTGGGTTCGGTGGGCTAAGGTGAAGGCTCGGTGTAGTTGTCTCACTACAGAAGGCTGGGTGTGGTGGTCTCACAGTTGAAGGCTTGGTGTCGTGGTCTCTCAGGTGAAGGGTGGGAGTGGTGGTCCCATAGGAAGAGGCTGGGTGTTGTGGTCCCACTGGCGAAGGCTGGGTGTAGTGGTCTGGTTGGTGAAGGTTGGGTGTTGTGGTCTTACTGATGAAGGCTGGGTGCGGTGGTCTCTTAGGTGAAGTCTGGATGTGGTGGTCTTCAAGGTGAAGGCTGGGTGTGGTGGTCTCATAGGTGAAGGCTGGGTGTGGTGGTCCCACAGGTGAAGGCTGGGTGTGGTGGTCTCAGAGTAGAAGGCTGGGTGTTGTGGTCCCACAGGTGAAGGCTGGGTGTAGTGGTCTGGCTGGTGATGGCTGGGTGTGGTGGTCTAAGAAGTCAAGGGTGAGTGTGGTGGTCTCACATGTGAAGGCAAAGTGTGGTGGGCTCACAGGTGAAGTCTGGTTGTGGTGGTCTTCAAGGTGAAGGCTGGGTGCGGTGATCACACAGGTGATGGCTGGGTGTGGTGGTCTCACAGGAGACGGATGGGTGTGGTGGTGTTACAGGTGAAGGATGGGTATGGTGGTCTTACAGGTGAAGGCTGGGTGTGGTGGTCTCAGAGGTGAACGCTAGGTGTGTTGGTCTGACAGGTGAAGGCTAAATGTGGTGGTCTCACAGGTGAAGGCTGGGTGTAGTGGTCTGGTTGGTGATGGCTGGGTGTGGTGGTCTCACAGAGGAAGGCTGGGTGTGGTGGTCTCACAATAGAAAGCTGGGTTCGGTGGGCTAAGGTGAAGGCTGGGTGTAGTGGTCTCACTACAGAAGGCTGGGTGTGGTGGGCAAAGGTGAAGGCTGGGTGCGGTCGTCACACATGTGAAAGCTGGGTGTGATGGTCTGACAGGTGAAGGCTGGGTGTGGTGGTCTCACTGATAAGGCTGGGTGTTGTGGTCTGGCTGGTGATGGCTGGGTGTGGTGGTCTCACAGATGAAGGCTGGGTGTGGTGGTCTCACTGGTGAAGGCTGGGTGTGGTAGCCTCACAGGTGAAGGCTGGGTGTGGTTGTCTCACAGGTGAAGGCTGGGTGTGGTGGTTACACAGGTGAAGGTTGGGTGTGGTAATCTCTCAGGTGAGGGCTGGGTGTGGTGGTCTCACATATGAAGGCAGGGTGTGATGGTCTCACAGGTGAAGGCTGGGTGTGGTGGTCTCACAGGTGAAGGCAGGAGTGTGGAGGTCTTACAGGTGAAGGCAAGGTGTGGTGGTCTCACAGGTGAAGGCCGGGTGTGGTGGTCTCACAGATGAAGGCTGGGTGTGGTGGTCTAACTGGTGACGGCTGGGTGTGGTAGTCTCACAGGTGAAGGCTGGGTGTGGTGGTCTCACAGTAGAAGGCTTGGTGTCGTGGTCTCTCAGGTGAAGGGTGGGAGTGGTGGTCCCATAGGAAGAGGCTGGGTGTTGTGGTCCCACTGGTGAAGGCTGGGTGTAGTGGTCTGATTGGTGAAAGTTGGGTGTTGTGGTCTTACTGGTGAAGGCTGGGTGTGGTGGTCTCTTAGGTGAAGTCTGGATGTGGTGGTCTTCAAGGTGAAGGCTGGGTGTGGTGGTCTCATAGGTGAAGGCTGGGTGTAGTGGTCTCTCAGCAGAAAGCTGGGTGCGGTGATCACACAGGTGATGGCTGGGTGTGGCGGTCTCACAGGAGATGGATTGGTGTGGTGATCTCACAGGAGAAGGCTGGGTGTGGTGGTCTCACAGGTGAGTGCTGGGTGTGGTGATCTCACAGGTGAAGGCCGGGTGTGGTGGTCTCACATGTAAAGGCAGGGTGTGGTGGTCTCACAGGTGAATGCTGGGTGTGGTGGTCTCACAGGTGAAGGCAAAGTGTGGTGGTCTCACAGGCGAAGGCCGGGTGTGGTGGTCTCACAGGTGAAGGCTGGGTGTGGTGGTCTCACTGGTGAAGGCTGGGTGTCGTGGTCTCATAGGTGAAGTCTGGATGTGGTGGTCTTCAAGGTGAAGGCTGGGTGTGGTGATCACACAGGTGATGGCTGGGTGTGGGGATCTCTCAGGAGTTGGCTGGGTGTTGTGGGCTCACAGGTGAAGGCTGGGTATGGTGGTCTTACAGGTGAAGGCCGGGTATGGTGGTCTCATAGGTGAAGTCTGGATGTGGTGGTCTTCAAGGTGAAGGCTGGGTGTTGTGGGCTCACAGGTGAAGGCTGGGTATGGTGGTCTTACAGGTGAAGGCCGGGTGTGGTGGTCTCACAGGTGAAGGCTGGGTGTGGTGGTCTCACAGGTGAAGGCTGGGTGTTGTTGGCTCACAGGTGAAGGCTGGGTATGGTGGTCTTACAGGTGAAGGCTGGTGTGGTGGTCTTACAGGTGAAGGCCGGGTGTGGTGGTCTCACAGGTGAAGGCTGGGTGTGGTGTGCTCACAGGTGAAGGCTGGGTGTGGTGGTCTCACAGGTGAAGGCTGGGTGTGGTGGTCTTACAGGTGAAGGCTGGGTGTGGTGGTCTCATAGGAGAAGGCTGGTTGTGGTAATCTTACAAATGAAAACTGTGTGTAGAGGGCTCTTAGGTTAAATCTGGATGTACTGGTCTCACAAGTAAAGTCTGGGTGTGGTTATCGTCCGGTGAAGGTTGTGTGTGGTGATCTCACAGGAGAAGGCTGGCTGTGGTAATCTCACAGGTGAAGATTGGGTGTGGTGGTCACCCAGGTGTAGGCTGTGTGTGGTGGTTTCATAGGTGAAGTCTGGGTGTGGTGGTCTCACAGGTGACGGCTGGGTATGGTGGTCCCACAGGTGAAGGCTGGGTGTGGTGGTCTCACAATTAATTGATGGCTGGGTGTTGTGGTCTCACAGGTGTAGGCTTGGTGTGGTGGTTTCACAGGTGAAGGCTGGGTGTGGTAGTCTCATAGGTGAAGGCTGGGTGTGGTGGTCTCACAGGTGAGCACTGGGTGTGGTGGTCAGCGTGCTGTAGGCTGGGAGTTGAATGGCTGAAAATTGAAGTCCGAGTGTGTGTGTACTCACCTATATGTACTCACCTATATGTGCTTGCAGGATCGAGCATTGACTCTTGGATCCCGCCTTTCTAGCTATCGGTTGTTTACAGCAATGACTCCTGTCCCATTTCCCTATCATACCTAGTTTTAAAAGTATGAATAGTATTTGCTTCCACAACCTGTTCCCAAGTGCATTCCATTTTTCTACTACTCTCACGCTAAAAGAAAACTTCCTAACATCTCTGTGACTCATCTGAGTTTCCAGTTTCCACCCATGTCCCCTCGTTCTGTTATTATTACGTGTGAACATTTCATCTATTTCCACTTTGTCAATTCCCCTGAGTATTTTATATGTCCCTATCATATCTCCTCTCTCCCTTCTTTTCTCTAGTGTCGTAAGGTTCAGTTCCTTCAGCCGCTCTTCATATCCCATCCCTCGTAGCTCTGGGACAAGCCTCGTCGCAAACCTCTGAACCTTCTCCAGTTTCTTTATGTGTTTCTTCAGGTGGGGGCTCCATGATGGCGCGGCATACTCTAAGACGGGTCTCACGTAGGCAGTGTAAAGCGCCCTAAAAGCTTCCTCATTTAGGTTTCTGAATGAAGTTCTAATTTTCGCCAGTGTAGAGTACGCTGCTGTCGTTATCCTATTTATATGTGCCTCAGGAGTTAGATTAGGTGTCACATCCACTCCCAGGTCTCTTTCTCGAATCGTTACAGGTAGGCTGTTCCCCTTCATTGTGTGTGTGTGTGGGGGGGGGGGTGATGCAAGGAGATGGCTGAATGTTATTTTATTATTTTTACTAGCAGTACTCAGCCACAGCAACATTACCAGTCACTATTTGCCCCTCACCTGTCTCCTCGGCCTCTAAACTATTCCCTACTCCCTTATCCCCTCGTCCTCCCCACCATTTCTCACTTCCCTGCCTCTTTGTCCTCCCTACCATTCTCCATTCCCCCATCCCCTCGTCCCCACCATCCCAAACATCCCCTTCCCCCTCGTCCTTCCCCACCATTACCCTCTCCCTTGTCCCCTCGTCCTCCCCACCATCTCTCACTTCCGTCCACTCATCATCCCAACCATTCCCCACTCCTTCGTCCGATGCCTTCGCAAATGGTCTGATGTTCACATCAGAAAATTGGGAACATCTAGTGATCTGATGTTCCTATCACTGAAATATAAGAAAACAGTTAAAAAAATAAATGAAAATATGAAAAAATAAAAAAATACACTATACCCACGATGAACGAAACAACGCAGCCAATTCCAGCAAAATTCACACAAAATAATTAAATCAAAATGAAAATAAATCAAAATCTATGAAAATTCAATTTATCAATGCAATCATAAACATTGAAATGGAATTGTATCATATTTAGTATAGTGTGTGTGTTGCTCCTACATGCAATAGATGACGCTGTTTTTCAAGAAAAGCATAGTTTTACCTATCACAGGTGTATCATCTATACTTATACTTACGAAATGAACGGTATGGTAAACAATACAACTCAATTCCATTACAATATCACACAAAATAATTCAATAAAAACTCAATTAAATCAAAATCTATGAAAATTAAATTTATTAATGCAATCGGAAACTTTAAATGGAATTCGTAACAGATTTAGTATAGCGTGTGTGTTGCTATTACATGTAACAGATGGCGCTGTTTTTTAAAAAAAACATGCTTTTATCTGTCTCAGGTGTGGCATCTATATAGGTGGTATACTAAAACACACGCAAATTCGAATGGAACGTTGTGTCAGAATTTCAAAGCAATCGGTGAAGAACTCTGCGAGATTAGAGTGTGTGTTGCTCTTACAACACACACGTCGTCCAACTGATAGCACTGTTTTTCAATAAAAGCATGTTTTTTCCTGTCACGGGTGAGGCATGTATATAGTAGGTATGTAAATACACGTGCCTATTCGAATGCAACGTCGTGTCAAAATTTCAAACCAATTGGTAAAGTCGTTCCGAAGATTTCCCTCACATGAAAAACACAGTTAAAAAAAAAAAGCATGTTTTTTCCCGTCACAGTCGTGACATCTATATAACATGTATATAAAAACCCGCTCGGATGCGAATGGAACGTTGTGTGAAAATTTCAAAGCAATTACTGAAGAACTTTCGGAGATTAGCGATTTTGAACAAACGAACATTTCCATTTTTGTTTATATAGATTATTTGTATTAATATTATTCTTCCACAAACGTGTCAAGACATTTACAATGATAACCGGCATAAATATATATTCATTTTCTTCTGTCCTTTATGGAGAGTGTTAGAGATCTGTTAGACATATATTTCAGTGATTTATGAATTTATTTTATTTATGATTTATTTCAGTTGATTGATTCAGTGATCAATCAGTCACAGAAGGTGATTGTAGTGCTTTTAAAATGCTAGAGCTAATCTACAAACATAAATTCACAGATTTACGTCTGTTTTACATATACAGTGTTTGAGGTGTTTTTTACATTGCGTCATTATTGTGTGTTTACAAAGGAGAAATGTAAATCTGACCAGCTTCCACATACCCACTCACCTATACATATATACACATATATATATACATACACCAATGTCTCATACTTTGACAGGGTAAGATAGCATCTATAGAAACTAGTGTGATACTAAACACTTTTCCACTGAAGGTGATTAAGATGCTTTTACAATCTCCGGTTATGGGTACATACATTGTATGACAGATGTATTACATATTCTATAGGCACAATACATTGTATTACATAGGCAATCTTGGGTACATGTCCAATATATCATCAAGTGTTCCAGTATTCATATAGTATTTACAGAGTTCAGCATATCTCATCACAGGAGATCGAAAGTCAGTCAATAATGGACATTCTACCATAAATAGTTCAAGGGAGTGCATGTTTTCTCTTTCACAAAGTTGTCACATGGTGTATTCGACAATTGGTTTATAGAAAGCTGCCAGATACGTCTATATCCCAGGCCTGTTGTTACGACCCTGGGTTCCTTAGATGGAAGCCAGAGGTCAATTTGAGCTCTAAATAATTACTATACATTAATTCATAGAATTGGATCATGTGAGAAGGATATTTAATTACAATAATATTTATATCAGGGCTCCTTTAAACTAGGAGTATGCCTTATTCCCGTCGCCCTTGCCAAACGGAAGGTGAATCTTGTTTCTCACAGAGCATTCAGTCTGAGCTTGTTGTTGATTAATTATAACATTGAACTAATTATCAACTATTCTCAGAACTAGTAAAGTAAACAGTATTGTACGTCGGTGAAGATTTGTAATGTTTATAAGCTGCACGATCAGCTAGTTATCTTCCCGGCAACAACAACTGGAGAGAGCTCTGACTGGAGGCTCCTTTGGCCTTCTCTGTTCGGGCTGTGGTTGTGACAACATCTTCCCTGTGGGGCTCTGTCACCATTCTCCACCTCCTTCTCCCTTTCCCTTACCATAAGCTACCGTATCCACTAAGATAAGTATAAACCTGCATTACCGTGCTACTATCTAGGCTTATGTGTGAAGTATAGATATTGTGTAGTATAAGCCAGAGTTTTGGGCATCCCTAAGTGTTTGTGTTGTGATAGGGTACCACGTGGGGCTTACTACCCCAAGCTGCTTCAAGCTTTCGAGTTCTTTTCAAGTAGACTTTACCCTAGCTTGTCCTAATTGTAAAACCTTGTATCCTGTCTAAGTGGACCAAGGCTTTTAACGTAAGATAGTGTGGTAAAGTAGTTATTGTTATTGTTGTTAATGTATATGGGGATTGTTAAGAGGGTTTAATAAATAAGTTAGATTTTTAGGTGTATCCATTAATCCTGTTGTAGTGGTGTAGATGATTGTATCCTTGACTACAGATCTGTTTCTAAAACCTTGAATCATTAACAGGAACCTATGTTTCTTGAGGGCCGAGCCTATATATTCCACTAATTTTAATACATCTTGATTCTAGCTGTTGACCCTTATCATTAATACCCCATACTCCCCATAACAAGCAAGCAAATTTATAACACCTGTTCTGATCACTATAACATTACATTGCTGAGTTCTTGGTCTATTAATTCTCATGTCACCTCACGATATTTATCGAAATGTTTAATGCTACAACTTTCAGGCCTTTGTGAATTTGTTAGGCCAGTGAGATTTTCATTAGATATTTGTTTAAGTATTCAATTTGTCACTGCTAATAAAATACTCATATCAATTACTACAACTGGTTTTCTTCAGGCTGTCTTTGCAAGCATATCAACAGTGTCATGCCTTGAGATGCCAACATGTGTTGGTATCCAAAGGAATTGAATTTAAAATCTGTTTTCTTTAGCAGCTAAAACATTCATTCGAATGTCACTGACAATTTTCCGGGTGTTACTACTATGTGCGTTCAATGCCAGGAGTGCACTCAGCGAGTCACAGTATATAAGTCCACTGCCTTTGTCTTTTAAAAATTCAGTGGCAAGGTACATGCCTGCAAGTTCGATTTGAGTTGTACTTGCCCAATCATTGACACGCCCATTCATTGTTAAATGAATGATAAAAGATTGGTTAAATATATTGCATGCACCTCCGGTACATCTTCCACCTTCTTCTACATAACCGTCTGTATAGCTGTATACAACGATGTACACATCCTTGCCGTTAACCTGGGTGCTCTCTGTGATGATTTTCAGTGTTAACTGTTTTAATAATGTAGTGTGTATGCTATCTTTCTTGGGTGCATTTACAAAATCAACTAATAGATCCCAATTATCCCATGGATTAATTGGTTGATTGATCATTGAGTTGGGTACATATTTAATATTTTGATGGAGTTGACTAACTTGTAAAACCAAAATGCTTAATCAGATTTCGCTCTTCTTAGACCTCAGGTGAGTGTAGCATATTAAAAAATTTAGCTGGAAATTTCATATGTTGCCGAGATCTACTTAATGCCTTCACGCCGAAAACTGTGCTAATGGACACAATTCTCACACTTATGGTTGGTAATTTTAACTCTGCTCTCTTATGAACAATTCTCGTGGATTTTGGACCCCCAAGGAAGAAACACACACCTTCATATTGCAAGGATTCAAGAAATTTTAGCTCTTTTTCTGTGTACAGTGTGAGATGTAGATAATTGTACATCATTGTTCAAGCATTTTAGAAACACACGATGTTAGAGATAAGGGTCTATAATTATCTGAATATGGTTTGGGGGATAGGAAGAACGACACTCTTTGTCCAATCATCTGGCAATACTCCTTCACTTAAACTCATTCTGTATAATTCTAAACGTGGATTACCTGGTACTTGTGAGACTAATCTTAGTAAACTGTAAGTAATAATGTAAGTTCTCTCCAGGAACATGTAATTTGCCCACCTGTAGTGTATGATTTAATTTTCATTGAATTACGTCATTAAGATTCCACACGAAAATAGCTGTACAGGCAAGATTGATGGTTCCTTGTCTGTTGTGGCGTGATTCTCTAAGTTGGTTCTGTATGTTAATTGGAAGTGAGTTGTTACGATGTTAGTGCCCATTGATTAATGAGAATGTTTGCTTGTTATAGTGGGCTGTGGTGCTGTTGTTTGGTTGGGTTGCTTCTAGAGATTTTTCGTATCTTTTCACAAACTTCAACAAGTGAAATTTGCTTGTTTATACTATGTTGGAACTTCTTATGTTTGTGTTTCTAAAGAAAGTAGAGTTTACCGAATTCTTTAAAATATGTTATCTCTTTAACATATGTTATCTCTGTTTCCACATTTATTTTTTTACCAATGTTCCAGCTTTTAGAATTGTTTTTAAACCTGAAGGTAAGCCGTGAGCTAAAACCCATTCATTTACGTGCTTCATTTCCAATATTTTTTACTGAAAACATTGTAATTTCTTCCACATACTTGGAAAGGCTTTCGAAATTAATGAAAGTTTTCCAACATCAGAATTCCCCGGACAATTGCCGCCGCCACCTGGTCAGTAAAAATGCAAGTTAACAACAAAATCTTTATTACAAAAATATATTTATAATCACAGTGTCAATTCCTCATCTTCAGGAATAGAAGTAATGTTTTGGATATAAGAAGAGTTGAAGGTGGACATTCATTCGCCCTCCGGCACCCATTATGCACCAATATCAACTGTCAGGTTAAAGACAGCATCATGTTCTATCCATAGTGATGGGTGATAGTATGATCTGATGGTCGGTAAGCTGGCCCATGGACCCTGTAAAGATGGCCAAGTTGAATTACTCTTCAAGTTAGTTTAAGTTATGGCACAATTTAAGTCAAATATTAATTTACTAAATAAGACATAAAAGTTTTGGATATATATATATATATAAATACTTACAGATTACCGAGAGGGCCGTGTCCAATCCCGTATCCTCCGTCGTGTCCTAATCTGCCACCATGTCCGTTAGTAAGGTAGGGTAGTGCCACTGCCACGTACACCAGAGACAGGAGTGCCACCACCACCACCAGCTGAGGAAGAAGAAGAGGTTAGTGAAAAGCTGTAGGTGGCACTAAGAACCACGTACACCAGAGCCAGGAGCGCTACCGCTACCACCAGCCGAGGAACAGGAAGGGTTAGTGACACTGGTTGTGACTGTCGTCTTGCTAAATATATTATCGGCAACGCTGTTGTTGAAGAAACTTCAGAAGTTTGTCTTGTATTTCTAGACATCAGCTTTCAAGATGGAGAACAATACTTTGTAAGTATGGGCCGGGAAGACCTAGGGTATTGTGGGCCCCCACAGCACATTGCAATTTACATATGAACAACACTATATAAAGTTTTACTGATATGTTCAACATGAACGATTTAAGCCTATTACCAAAACATCCGTTGCCATTGTTATTATCTCATAAAACAGGAATAAATACAGTTGTACTCACAAGAGAGCGTAGAGCGGACATAATGCGGTGCTTTACAGTGAACTTAACTGTTCTTCCTCAGTGTGAAGACTGATGCCAGACCGTCTTACTGGGCAGTTGCCACTTATGGTTAACTCCGACTCTTGGCCATACTCACTGATATAAGTAAAGTTTACATGTACTTACGGTTTGGCGACAATTGGTGTTCATCTTACAAGAAGTACAGCTCAACGATACTGAATGCTGACATATTATAAAAGTTAATAAAAATCATTGACTAGCAGCAAAGAGGGAAAATACTTGGATAAATCAACATAACTTTCCGAGTTGGAGAGAGAGGAGGTCAAGGCCGTAGGTCGATGACGCACTTACTGGAACTTCCCGGACAGGGCACTGATCCTCCGTGTCGTTGTAATATAGTGATGCTGGTTCTCTGTGATGCTGGAGTGTGGTGGTGCTGGTTCTCCGTGATGCTGGAGTGTGGTGGTGGTGGTTCTCCGTGATGCTGGAGTGTGGTGGTGGTGGTTCTCCGTGATGCTGGAGTGTGGTGGTGGTGGTTCTCCGTGATGCTAGAGTGTGGTGGTGGTGGTTCTCTGTGATGCTGGAGTGTGGTGGTGCTGGTTCTCTGTGATGCTGGAGTGTGGTGGTGCTGGTTCTCCGTGATGCTGGAGTGTGGTGGTGCTGGTTCTCTGTGATGCTGGAGTGTGGTGGTGCTGGTTCTCCGTGATGCTGGAGTGTGGTGGTGCTGGTTCTCTGTGATGCTGGAGTGTGGTGGTGCTGGTTCTCTGTGATGCTGGAGTGTGGTGGTGGTGGTTCTCCGTGATGCTGGAGTGTGGTGATGCTGGTTCTCCGTGATGCTAGAGTGTGGTGGTGCTGGTTCTCTGTGATGCTGGAGTGTGGTGGTGCTGGTTCTCCGTGATGCTGGAGTGTGGTGGTGCAGGTTCTCTGTGATGCTGGAGTGTGGTGGTGCTGGTTCTCCGTGATGCTAGAGTGTGGTGGTGCTGGTTCTCTGTGATGCTGGAGTGTGGTGGTGCTGGTTCTCCGTGATGCTGGAGTGTGGTGGTGCTGGTTCTCCGTGATGCTGGAGTGTGGTGGTGCTGGTTCTCCGTGATGCTGGAGTGTGGTGGTGCTGGTTCTCCGTGATGCTAGAGTGTGGTGGTGCTGGTTCTCTGTGATGCTGGAGTGTGGTGGTGCTGGTTCTCCGTGATGCTGGAGTGTGGTGGTGGTGGTTCTCCGTGATGCTGGAGTGTGGTGGTGCTGGTTCTCTGTGATGCTGGAGTGTGGTGGTGCTGGTTCTCCGTGATGCTAGAGTGTGGTGGTGCTGGTTCTCTGTGATGCTGGAGTGTGGTGGTGCTGGTTCTCTGTGATGCTGGAGTGTGGTGGTGCTGGTTCTCTGTGATGCTGGAGTGTGGTGGTGCTGGTTCTCCGTGATGCTGGAGTGTGGTGGTGCTGGTTCTCCGTGATGCTAGAGTGTGGTGGTGCTGGTTCTCTGTGATGCTGGAGTGTGGTGGTGCTGGTTCTCCGTGATGCTGGAGTGTGGTGGTGCTGGTTCTCTGTGATGCTGGAGTGTGGTGGTGCTGGTTCTCCGTGATGCTGGAGTGTGGTGGTGCTGGTTCTCTGTGATGCTGGAGTGTGGTGGTGCTGGTTCTCTGTGATGCTGGAGTGTGGTGGTGGTGGTTCTTATGATGCTGAAGTGTGGTGGTGGTTCTCCCTAATGCTGGAGTATATGGTGGTGGTTCTCTGTGATGCTAGAGTGTGGTGGTGGTTCTCCGTGAACTGGAGTGTCAAGGAGCTGGTTCTCCACGATGCTCTGCGCCTAACCATTACACAGATGGTTCGCTACACTGCCCCACGGGTCCAGCTGGAAGTGTAGTTGTCTTGACTATGGGTGATGGCTAATATTTTGAGTGGAGAATTAGTATGTACAATTGGGGCTCTATCATTCAGACCGAACTATTTGCCTTATTTCTTGGACTCTAGTTTGTACATGTCTCCAATCTTGATACAATCATTATAAGTGATTCTTTATCATCCTTAATTGCGTTTAACCCATTGTTGACGAAAAACAATATTCATTATATTTTGTAACTATCTTAACAAGACTGCAACTTGTATATGTAAATAGATTTTATAGCGTTCAGTCCCTAAGCCCAATATGTGCCCCTTGCTACTACCGCCAACAAGATGGGTATGGAGTGTATAACAAGTGAACTTTAAAACAAAAACTGGAGGCATGTTTGGTTTGTGCGTCACCCAGCGCCCACACCAGTAAATGAGTTGCCAGGTTCCTCTCACCATCCAGGAAAGTTTCTGTGTAGATTTCTCCGAGAACTTCCCTCTTGCTGCCGTAGCTAATTGCTTGTTAATAATTATTATAACTGGTCAGTAATAAATATGTTTAGACTACATTATTAGAAACTTTAAACAAAAGTTGCATTGTGACGTATTCTATACACATATACTTTTGTTAGTGAGTTTGGGCAAGAGGAGAGGCGGAGTTAACCACAAGTGGCAACTGCTGGAGAGGGACCCGGGGTCTCCACGACACATATACGTGACCCGTAAGACAGTACTCCCCTATTCACTTATTTGTGCTTGCGGGGGTTGAGCTTTGTCTCTTTGGTCCCGCCTCTCAACTGTCAATCAACTGGTGTGCAGATTCTCGAGCCTACTGGGCTATATGGGCACTGCACATTCTCTCTTGTGTATTATACATATATAAAACGCTGAACTGTAATGCCAATCCTGACCTCAAAAGCTTCATTGAAGGTTGTAACAGAACCCATGAGCACCACACCAGAAATAAATACAGTTTTGATATTCCTAGAGTACGACTTAATCAAACTAGAAATGCTCTACAAATCAAGGGACCCAGAATGTGGAATGACCTTCCCAACCATGTTAAAGACTGTACCTCTCTCAACCAGTTTAAGATAAAAACTAAACACTACCTAATAAATTCCCTGTAACCTACCTCACTCCTCTATTGTCAACCCATGTCTGTAATTTTTTTTGTTTAATCAACACTGTTTGTCAACCTATTGTATTTGTGCTGCTTTTTCAGTCATGTTCCCCCTTTTTTTATCTTTATTTGTATTTGTTCTCAACACTTTTTATTCTTTATGCTCAATTAGTATTAAGTTCTAGATATTAATGTTTTTCTTGCCCGAAACGCATTGCGTAATAGTGGCTTTAGGCATTGTATGTACTAGCTCTATCTATATATGAATCCATTAATGTAACATCACTTGTATGTATGTATGTACCTTACCTGAATAAACATATTTATTTATATTTATTTATTATTTATTTATATCATATCTACATTTGAAACTGTGTATGCAGTCAGCCTCCACCACATCACTTCCTAATACATTCCATTTACTAACTACTCTGACACTGAAAAAATTCTTTCTAATGTCTGTGGCTCATTCGGGTACTCAGTTTCCACCTGTGTTCCCTTGTTCGGGGACAAGGCCAAGGCCTCCCCCCGCCTTGTGACGTCACGGGACGCCTCGAGACGTCTCGTCTGTGGTTCGTCTAGGCACCTCAGCCTCTAGGTGATGTTTAGGCGCAAAAGGCTGTGATTCGTAGCAGCACGATAGGCTGTGCCAGCTTTGTTCTGATTTGTCAAGACAAATTGGGAAAGACAGGCATTTTGAGTTTCCTTGGCCCGCCAAATCTTCAGTCTAGGACAGGCGATCGTTTGGACAATGAGTCCCCGGGTGGGGGTGGCATGTCTGCCACCTCCTCCACCGTTATTCGCTGTGTCATCCTTATTACTCATCGCGCACGGTAATCCTTCCACCGTGGATCGTGTCTGGATCCAATTTGTGTAATCTTGTGCCAAGAAGTAAGGCAGGAACTGTGTAAGACTAGAGGACAGTATTCACCCATGAGGTCCCCTGGCAAGCCTCGTGGTGTATCAGATGTTGTTGCTAACATCTGATGAGTTATCTGCTCTATGATAACTGGCAAGTGGTGGAATTGGGCTGGGCTACCTGTTCCTGGGAGCGTAATTTTTGGGAAATTACAGGACCTGTTGGACTTTGAAATTCCACCTTGCTATGTTTGCCATGTTGTGTTGCCCGCCATTATCACACTCGGTGTACAAGCAAGCCTGCTCGTGGTGTGTGTGGACGTGTGAGTGAATCTTCCACACACGTTGGGTACGCCTGAGGCCTCCAGCCAGCCCGAGGCAACCCCATGTGCCGACGCACTGCTCCGTGGCCAGACACCGTGGGGCCACCGATGGCCACACGCCTGTGAGCCACACCGCACACCCCCTCCTCCAGGGCGAGGCGCCACGACCGCCTCGCGCTCCTCATGGCCACCCCTTAGGGCCATGGGGTGGCCACACATGCCTTGGCCACACTCCCTAAGGCCACACCTAGTCGACGCACGTGGGAGCGAGTTAGGGGGTTCTCCAGCTTCCGTGCTTCAGCAAATGAGGTTGTGACCGGGGGAATGAATGTAAAGAGAGTGGTAACGTGAGTACTCATTATTATGTAATGTATACAGAGTCTCAGGACTGATGTTAATTCCGGTACCAGCTGTGTTGTCCCATAGCGCCTGCCAGGTGAGGGTAGCAGCTGAGAGGCAGCTGTCTGTACTGACGTCAAGGTGACTGTCTGTCTGTGATGTGACGTGAGGGTGTATGTTATACACTGAACCTCATATATAGATGTATATGGATATATTTTGAGCGTAGACTGACTCAAGTATGTAAACCGGTCAGTGTAGAAATTATTTCCCATATAAGTGATTGTTGATCTGTCGATTCAATATATATCGTTCAGAGTCAAGATTAATGCCATGTTGCCGCATGTTATTATATTATTTCAAAGGTCGGCAGGCCAGTGTATTTAGGGTTGATCAGAGGACACCCTTAGGTCTGTATAATTATATATTAATTACTCTAGTGATATATATAATACATATATGTGTAATTTTATGTTGTTATGAGGCATGATGGGTAGCTATTTGATTTATGATCATTGACTAGTGTGTGCCATTTCCAAGTGTTTCATTTGCATGTATATTATTATGGTGTTGTGTGGTGAGTCAGTTGAGATTGCTGACTGATTGCATAGTGATGTCATTAGCATGTGGGGTATGCTCACAGCATCAGTATGTTGTGTGTTTGGGCAGTGTTGTTGTTTGGTATACCTTATATTACTGCCCTAGGAGCTGTGTTGTTGATTGAAGGAGGTCCACCTTTAATTATTCAGGGGAATTCACAGTACTTAATGAGAGAGCAAGCAATTGTTTGGTTAATCTGCCTAATTATGAGAATTAGTGCCAGCTGTCCGTGTAGTGACGGTGTCTTGAGTTAATGCAAAATTGTTTTGTTGAAGTAGTGATTCCGCACAGTAGTTCCTTGCAACTGTTGCAAGATTAGAGGGGGCAAAAATGTAGGTATACTTTTGTGTTGCAAAACCGTGTGTCATTACTATGAGGGTACAGTAGTTAACGTGTTGTAGAAAGCTGCAACCGTATGTGGGCTGTGCATTTATTTTGTTATGCCACTGTAAGTGTGACCTATGTAACCTGGGGTTACTTTATGTTCTTTAAGTTGTGTTGAGGACTTAAGGATTCAGTGAGAGTTAATTAACTTATTATTATTATTATTAACATCTTTATTGACAAAATTAATTACAATTTTGCCTAATCTGAGGATTTCGATTAATTCTTATTAAAGTGAGGATAATACTGGTATTCACTGTCACGCAGGGCAGAGGGTCATACATAAGACAATAGGTCTAAACTGTAGGTGGAAGTACATATAAATCATCGTTACAATCAATATTTTAATGTATGGATATGTGAAAACAACTTTCTATTGTGCACTGCCACACAAGGGCAGGGATGGGTTCATAAGAGATGCAGCTTAGAAGTAATATAAATAAAAATTGTTCTTCATTCGTTAAAATGGACAAGCAAATTTTGGATAAATTGTTAGGATGTCGTCCAGAACACTTGAGTCAATAAAATAGTTACACAGTAGGTGGTACGAGAGGCCAGGAGGTCTAAAGTCCTTTAAAGTTTCACATTCAACAATACAGTGTTCTAGTGAATGCATTAAAGGTTTATCACAGAGTTTACAATCTGAGAATTCTGGTAGTGGCTCAGCCTCACTAACCTGCCAGATGTGTCTATAGCCAAGGCGAATTCGCGCAATGACTATAACACATTGCCTGGTTCAGTTACTGTGCTAACCAAACAAATACCTGTTATTACAAAACTTGTCATAATCTTTAATACTGCAGCTTTCAGGTCTCTGGACATTTCTTAGTTCTTCTAAATCTGAATTAATTTCTTTAATTTGTGTTTCTAATAATTGCATTAGATAGTCCAAAGTCATAATCAATGTTTTTTTTCCTGCAAGCCTCATTGACCAATCGATCTACAAAGTCATGTTTTCCAACTCACACATGGGATGGGATCCACACAAATTTTATACAAGTTATTATCATTGGCAAAAATTACATTCCATTTAATATTAAAAGCTACTTCCGACATACATTGTGATGGGTTTTTTAAGGATTGCAGAGCACTTTTAGAGTCACAGAAAATAACTCCACCACCATTGAGCTTAAGGTATTCAGTGGCTAGATAAATGCCCAATAGCTCGGTCTATGTCGTGCTTGCCCAGTTGTTCAATCTCAGTGTACTAGACATGATCATTTCACTCCCTTTATATACTGCACATGCACAACCTGTTCTACCGGTGCCTAACTGCACAGAGCCATCAGTAAAGGCATAGGATTCAGTCGGTTTGAGAATTTGAAGATGACTGTCAATAGCTTCTAATGTTATACATCTCAAAATGTCAGTGTTATACATTTGTTTTACACTGATGGGGGTATAATGCAGAGAGACCTCCACATCTTTCCAAGGGGGGGAACATAGTGAACAGTTTTATCAGGGTTAAGAGACACATTCAGTTTCAGAAGATTATAGGCACAACTGAGTCACACACACTGTAAGAAGGTTTTTGCAGCGGATTGAGGGAGCAGTCAGAATTGTTTAGAATGGATCTCAATTTAATTTGAATAGAGCTGGGAGGACCATTATTTTTCAAAGTTTTGGCGCAAAACATCGTACTAAGTAGAACTATTCTTTCGTAAATTGAAGGTAAGTTTAGTTCCTTTCTCATGTTAACAATTCTGACAGTTCTAGGACAACCCAGGATGATGCGCATGGCATCATTCTGTACTACATCTAGGCATTGTAATTGTTTAGGAGAAAAATTAAGAAGATGCAAGGCATAATAATTAACAACAGATCGTATAAAGGCAATATAAAAACTCCGAGCATATTTTATGTTAATGCCAAATCCTTTGCCAACTTGAGTTTTGAGAGGTTTAAGACGCCCAACAAGTTTTTTGCGCAGGTTGCTGACGAGATTTGTATCATTAACCTCGACTCCAAGTGCGAGGCGTGATAAGACTCACAAGTCTCCACGGGCACTCCATTAATAGTATAGTTAACATGAAGAGAATTGGGAATAAGAACCCTTGTTTTATCAACAGAGATTATGAGGCCACATTCTACTACTTTCTTGGAGAATGCATCAAGTAACACTTGTAGCCTTGGTTTACTGTGTGCCATAATACAAATATCAACAGCATAACATATAACATTTGCAGTAGGTTGTACAGGTATGTCATAGATAAGTTTGTGCATAAGTATATTGAAGAGCATAGGGCTCAGGACACCGCCTTGAGGTGTGCCTAGTTCGAATGCATCTGTTCTTGTACTTTTAACTCCTTTAAATAGGACACTAGCACGCCTGTTGGATAGGTAGCTCTTTATCCAACTCAGAAGATTACCTTTGATTCCAAATTCAGCAAGTTGCTCTAATATTGTTTCGCCATTCGCTACATCGAAAGCTGACTGTAGGTCAATAAAGGCTGCCTGTCTCCCATCCTGGGAGTTTACAAAATATTCAGCAAAGCATGTTTGTGTGCTACACTTGGGCATAAACCTATATAGGTTAGGGGCCAGTTTTTCTTTGACCTGAAACATGACGCGATTGAGAACAATTCTCTCCAAGACTTTACACATGCAAGATGTAAGGGAAATAGGTCTGAATTTTTTAGAGTTAGGTTTAGGAATTGGTATTATGAGACTTTGTGTCCATTTCTTTGGCAAGATACCTTGTGAGACTCATTTGATAGAGGTCAAGCAGAGGGTGGCTCGGGACATCATTCAGTAAGCTCAAGGTGTTGTAAGTTATACCATCCTCACCACGGGCAGTTTGTTTAGGTTTTCCTAATGCTGATGTTAATTCAAAAGTGGTTATAGCAAACTGATCTGTTAAATCTGGTGAGGAGCGTGCTATTTCAATATTAAAGTTTCTCTTAATGTTGGTGTGATTTAAATGCTGCTGTATATCTGGGGGTAAGGAAGAAATTTGTGAGACACTAGACCATTGAGCTAGGAGCATGTCAGCATATTCTGCAGGAGTATGATGAAGCTGGACTGGGGCTGAAGGTTTGGTAATGTTTTTAATTTTGTTCCACATTTCCGATAATGTTGTAGTTCTATTAATACCTTGTAGGAATTGTTCCCAACATGTGTCCTTAACTTGACCCTTAAGCTCGCGAAAATCTCTGTTGGCATTAAGGAATGCAAGTAAATTGTCAGCTGTTTTGTCTCGTTTATAAGAGTCAGCAGCTGAAGCACTTTAGCTCGCTCTGCAATAATAATAGGATCCTCTGTCCATGAGGAAGAACGAGTGTTCTTTTTTTTCTTTGATTTAACCCAGGTATCATAATAACTGGTAATCATACTGACAAGATCATTGTACAAGTGGTTCACTGATACAGGTGTATACCCAGTGTACCACTTATGTACATAAGCCTTAAAATGCTGTTTAAGATTGTCTGGAATGTTAATTTTAACTCTAGGATGAGGATTGGACCTAATATCCGCCACATTGTATTCACAATATATTGCAAAATTATCACTTACTAGTTCTGGGATGAGCTTAACGTTGACGTTGCTATCTGCTAGGCTGTACCCAATCACATAATCCAGCCTACCTCCCAATAAATGGGTCTGTTTATCAGTATCACACACAGTAATATTATTGTGGAGGTGACCCCACGTGTTACAACAATAGTACAGTAATATTTCACCTTGAACTGTCGTCGTAGTGGGAGGTAGGTCTGGTAGGGCAGGTGGAGCAAGTCTAGGCTCCTCAGGAAGGATAGGATAGAGGGAGTCAAGGCCTCTTTAGGGGTTCTATGGGCACATATCCTAAGTGCCAGTGCTGTTGGGTAGGCGTCGTCCGCACGGGGTCACATGTAGTTCAAATCTGGCTCTCCCCACCTGCGCGGGTAGGCTGTGCGCCGTCGCCGTCCACCAATCAGGGCACAGCCCTGCCTATACTGTAAAATGTCTCCTTTGGCAGGCACTTTGAATGTGGTTCCCTCCACACTCCTCCCGTCCCTATAGAACAATGGGTATACTGGAGGGGAAATGTTTCAATATATATAACATGTCTTTTTGTAAAAAGTCTGGTTTCATGAATGGGTCCTATTACAATTATTACCCGTATTATCTTTGCACTATACACGAACTGTTTCAACAATGCATACACTACACTATTACCTTTCCTTTTTTTTTTCTTCTTTTTTTTTTCTTTTGCCCTTATGGCTCGCACCGAGGACATGCATACTCTGGTTTAGACCGTACACTCGCCAGAGTCACTTCCACGCAGACCCCATGGAACCACTTCGCGCACATATCACATTGTACCATAAACTTTCCATCGTATGGTTGCCGACACACACAGTAAAGGTCCTTGTACGGCACTCCCACTGGGTCCTGAACCTGTGACATATGACGTTTAAACTTCTCAATCCAGCCGGGGCATGTACGGTCCTTGCACGTCTTTAGTTTATCATGATTTGCTGTGATATTGTCATTCTGGAGCTTGACCCTGAACTTGTGGATGATGACGCCTGGGCCCTTCCACTGCGGTGAGAGCTTCCGGCACTGCCCCTTCACCTGTGCCGTGTCTAGCAGGTAAACCAGGTCCCCTTTCTCATAGACCTGTAGCCGTGCCCGTAGGTCATAATCTCTCTTCATTCGTTCCTGGTTTGTTGATAGAGACTTCCGTGCCAATCCATGCGCCTTCTCAATTTCCTTCTGCAAATTTGCTAAGTAAGGTACTGCATCTGATTGAAGTTGCACCTCCCGGGGGTACATTAAGTCTATTGGCTGGTTGGTTTCCCAACCGAGCATTAACTTGTTGGGCGTGAACCCCGTCTGTCGGTTCACACTAGACCTGATGGCCCCTGCTATGTGTTGAATATAGGTGTCCCAGCTGTCATGTTGGGAACTGGCATAACACCGCAATGCATCCATGATGGTTCTGTTATACCTTTCCACCTGCCCATTCGCCGACGGCCTGTAGGCGGTAGTACGGGCATTGTGGATGTGCATCAATTCACAGAGCTTCGTAAACAAGTCACTTTCAAAATTCCTGCCCTGGTCGGTGAAGATCTCAAACGGATACCCGAACCTGGTGAAGAACCCATCGAGTGCTGCTCGGGCGGTGTCCTCTTCCGTCTGGGACGGTAGTGGCACACACTCAATCCATTTAGTGAACTGATCTACCATCACCAGGAGATATTCGTTGCCTTTCGGAGTCTTAGGCAATGGTCCCAAAATGTCCAAGTGTACCCTTTCCATTAGTGCACCCGCATGGTACTTAAGCAGCTCGTGCCTGCTGGTCTTGGATGCTTTTTTGTTCATACTACAGTAGTGGCATGATGCCATGTAGTTTGCAACATCCGTTGATAGCCCGTACCAGAAGTACCTTGATTTGACCCGCTCCATTGTTCGGTTTCGGCCCTGGTGGCCCATATCAGGTATATCATGGCACAGATTCAGTACCTCCTGCCTCAGGCTGGTGGGTACATACAAAAGCTTCTGGGCGGCCCCCCCTCCTGATCTACTTTGTGCCACCACCAAAGCCCATTTTCCATGAGAAATGCCTCTTTGTTCAACCAGTAGTATTTTGTTGCAGGACTGGCTCCGAACAGGTCCCCATCTGTTGGCTGACGGCCTCCCACCCATTCTCTTACCATTCTCATGTCCGGGTCTCCGTCTGCTCCTGTAACTCGAGTAAATGCAAACCTAGCCTGTCCGCCGTTGTTCTGGTGATGATCCTAATGCCTACTACTTCTGGGGCCACTGCGTCTTCCTCCTTATCCAGCGTCTCCGCAGGCTTTCTTCGGCCATCTTCACCAGGGTCCCATGGGAAGACAGCCAAGTTGGAATCCTCCGACCACCAGTCTTCAATAGGGGCTATAGTGCTCACTTGTCTAATCGTCCCCCGGATCTGAACATTGCATGCACATCTGAACGACCCCGTAGCCAGTGGGACGACGTCATCTTCCGTCTCCTGGAAGGTCGCCCAGTTCTGATGTGCCCTGCGACAATATGGGCATCCTCCACACGGCAGGTCCTGCACTGGCACGTCCTGGCGAAAGTGGGTACATGCCTGTTGAGCGCCTCCCTCCCTGGATAAAGAGTCTGCATTGTTGTGTTTTTTACCTGCTCTATGTTGGATTTTTAGATCAAATTGGCTCAGCTCCTCCAGCCAACGTGCTAGTTGGTCCTGGGGGTTCTTAAACCTAATCAGCCAGACCAGGCTGCCGTGGTCAGTGCGTATGGTAAAAGGCCGCCCCAAGAGATAGTGCCGGAAAAGCCTGGTAAACCTGACTACTGCCAATAACTCTTTCCTCGTGGTGCAATACCTTCTCTGTTCTGTGGTCAATGCGAAGCTGGCATAAGCAATTACCTTTTCTTTCTTCTCTTGAACCTGTAGCAGCTCCGCTCCTATTGCCCAGTCGGAGGCATTGGTGTCCAGGATGAAGGGGTCATGTCCATTAGGTAATCCCAGCACCGGAGCTGTAGTTAAGGCCATTTTGATAGCTGCAAAGGCCTCCTGATGCTTGTCTCCCCATTCGAATCTGTTTCCGCCGGTCAGTGCGTATAGGGGTGCGGCTAACTCTGCAAATCCCTTTATGAAGGCCCGATGGTAGTTGGCCAGTCCGAGAAATCTTTCCAGGTCTTTGGATGACCCAGGCTTCTGCCATTTCACCACTGTATCTATCGCCTCTTTTCCCAGTTCTAGTCCCGCGCTGCTAATCATCCTGCCTAAGAACTCAACCCGCTTCTTAAAGAGGGCGCATTTTTTTGGTTTCATGCGTAAACCATAGGTTCTGAATCTCTCAAATACCTGTGCTAGGTTGGAGAGGTGGCTTTGGAATGAATCGCCCAGCACCAGGATGTCATCCAAGAATGCTAGCACAGTTTCCCAATTTAGCTCCCGCAACACCAAGTTCATGACCCTGGCGTAGGTAGCAGGAGCATTACAGAGACCAAAAGCCATTTTCTTAAATTCAAACAGTCCGTACTTTGTTATGAATGCCGTCTTCTTCCGGTCTTCTTCTGCTATGTTGATCTGATAATAGGCCGAGTTGGCATCTAGCTTGCTAAACCATTCGTTTCCCGCCAAGGTATCCAGGCACTCATCGACTAGAGGGAGTGGGTACACGTCCTTTATGGTGCGAGAGTTCAACCCTCGATAGTCTACACACCACCGAACTGACGCATCCCTTTTCCTTACCAGAACTGGTGCCGATGCTCACTCAGATACTGACGGTTGGATGATGCCCGCGTCGAGCATGCACTGAAGGTGTCCTTTCTCCTCCTGTGCGAAGCATGCGGGCGTTCGTCGTATTTTTTGCTTCACGGGTCTTGCATTACCCGTGTCGATGCGGTGAGATACCTCCTTGAACGATCCCAGGTCAAATTCACTTGCGGCAAAGATGTCCTGGAAGTTCCATAGCAGGTGGGTCAGTAGGCTTGCCTGCTCTGCTGTCAGCGTTTCTTCGACGTCCTGTACCATGGTCATCATATGGGGAGGTAGTTTGACTTGAGTTTAACTCGGTACCCTCCCCACTACCCTTGCTGCTACCGCTGGACCCGGCCCCGGTAGAATTTCCCATACTGCCTCTGCATTGGCCACATGCATCCGCCTCTTTAATGTAATATTCTGTCCTGTTACGTTGAGTACACATACCTTCAGGATTCCTCCCTCCTGATGGAGTGTGTAAACCACTGGCACCTGCCCATCCTCCAGGGTCTCCACTATACACTGGGGCATACTTTTGTCCATTTCACATTTGACCCTGGCCACTGAATGTGGTGGGATAACAGTGTATTGGGACACTGCTACCTTAGCGATGCACGGAGCTAGGTTAGGGTTAGGCTCCTCTTTCGTCTCTAACTTCATAGGAGTCACCTGTCCCTGTAATATCATTTGGGACTTGTCCAGGACTATACTGACACCGTATCTTTTCATGAAATCGAGCCCTAGCAACATGTCGTCTGCAATAGGCGCCACATACACTCCCACAGTGTATTCCCGTCCCACAACCAGCAAGGGGATGGGGCCCACCAGTGTTCCCGTAAGGTGCATTCGTTTCCCCGCCGTGCTTAAGGTTATGTGTTGTATCACCTGGGGTGGTGGGTTCAACCGTTGATGGATCTCCTGGGAGATAATTATGACCTCGGCCGCTGTATCCACAATCGCCTTGACCTTCACGTCCCCGATCTGGACTGGGATCCAAAACATAGAGCCGGATCTGAGCTGTCTGATGGTTATATGATCTCTTCCCCCATCCTGCTCTTCCGTGTCCGACGTTCCTTGGCCCGCCCCTATCGTGTTCTCCCTTTCTAGGCCTGTTGTACATTGGGTCGGAGTTAGGCCGACTGGGCTGACCCGGCCGCGTTTAAAGACTCTTTCTCGTCCTCAAATGAAACGCGCAGCTTGTTGCCCAGGGGGTCCCTGAGCCGGCGGCTTTCCTCCCCGTCACTTCCGGATTCCGGACAATCCCGAGCCACGTGACGGCATTGTGCTGGAAGGCTTGGGCCCGGTCAATAGCCTCCTCCATTGACGAATTCCTTGCATTGGCAATGTATTCCGCCAGGGTCTTGTCCTGTAATCCCTGGCCAAATCTCATTTCTGCAATTTGTTCCACTTCTCATCATGGCACGTGTTTGTAGGCCCGATGAGCCAAGTGATGGGCCCTATCTGCCCAATCAGCGATATCCTCTTCTGGTTCCTGCTGAGCCTGGTTAAACTTCATCATGGCTACATCCAAAACTTCCCTATCGCCAAATCGCTTGATCATCTTATGCATCATGCGATTATAATCGATCGACGGTTCTCTGTCCAGTAAGTGATTGTAAAAATCACTCGCCTTACCCTTGAGACACCACCCTAACTGTGTCAATAACGTAGGCCCGCTCCAGTCCTTTTCCGAGGCATAAGACGTGAAACGGCGGTAGAAGGTGGCCCAATCTGACTTCCCGTCATAATCCAACGCCCGAGGTGGTGTGCGGAAGGTCTCTTTCTGTTGGCAATAACCTGTCCGCCTGCTGCGGGATAGAGAGGCATCCGAATCGGAAGTCCGAGAGCTGTGTGACGAGTGTCGAGCTGGCCGTCTCCTTGATCGAGCCGATCGATGGTGGGAGGGGCTCCCCTGCTGAGTACCTTGCAGGCCACTAGCCCTGGAGTAGGCCGGTGACTGAGGTCGGTGTCCATGCTGTCCGCCGCTGGCGGCACCCCTAGAGGAACGGCGGGTACCCGTTTTGCTGGTCGAGGACGATGAACGACTTCCTGCCCCCTGACCTGAGGGCCCGGGGCCCTGTTGGGACGGGTCCACCTCAAACGATATAGCAGCCATCAAATCGGGTGTGGCCCGAAGGCGGTTGATATCGTAAATGTTGCCCTCCGTAATCACGTGGCGATACCGAAACTTGATAATGCGAGCGGCCAATGTATCTCCTACACCCGGTAGCAGCTGCAGCTCAGCAGCCGAAGCAGAGTTTATCTTGATTGGAGCCATTGTGCTGGTGTCGAAAACTAAAGCTCAAATATATCGTGCCACACCTGGTAATAAGCCTTAGATCTGGGGCCAGGCACCTCACATGTATATCACACCAAACAAAAAACAAACAACAACAAAAAAACACAGACACCAATGGCCACACTTAAGGTTCCAATGTTCAGAGATAGAGATAAATGTTCCACAAGGAAAAATAAGCACTGCACAGTCAATAATGTAAATGATGGGGCCAGGTGGATTTCAAGCAACATAAAACACTGCACACTTAATTGGTACCTAAATCACTTGAGGCTTAGACAAAAACTGGACACTTACTGCACTTGCAAAACTGGAAAATCTGATATGGCAGACACTTTGAGGAACTTTAACTAGCAACGTGCCTGATTTTTATAAGCACTGGGCTGAGGGTTCTCAAAAACACTTTTTTCAGGTGAACGTTGGGAACTGTGTGCAGGGCGGATCACCATCCACCTTAAATCTGGTATGAACACAAACTCACTGGCTTACTTAATGTATTTGTTCCCCTTGAGCCGTTACTTCTGTAGAAAGCCTAGAACAGGTTACGTCTAGCTAACAGTAGAAATGAGAAAATAACAGACCTGTAGCAAGCACCCTGCAGAGCTGAAACCGGCGTCGCTGTAATAAACACACTGGAGACGGATGCGCTCGGGAACGACAGCCTGAAATCCTCCGCGAGCGGATTCGTAAACAATACAGGTCGGATATGCTCATGAACGGTGGCCCGTATTCCGTGTGAATGGTGGTACTTGTCTCCCCTTCTTCAAAGAACTTAGGGACCGCGGGAATCGGTGCTTGGGGGACAAGACAATAAAATCCAAAAAATCCGGGGAAGTAATCCGTATAAAACACTGATAACTGGAACTTATGGAGAATCTTGGGGGATTGCACGAGATGTGGAATAAAGTACATGCGCAAAAAAACAGGGACTGAAATATCTTGGGCACCGCTATTGAACAACAAGCCGAAGAACATCTATGGTGCAACCAAAGCACAGTAATTCGAGACTGGAAACGTTGAACACTAAGACGTCTTGACGGAAGTCGGCAGAACGATGATGCAGATATCTTGGCGAGGTCCTCTTGATCACCGCGTGGGAACGTTTACTCACTGCGCCAATGTGGAGGTGACCCCACGTGTTACAACAATAGTACAGTAATATTTCACCTTGAACTGTCGTCGTAGGGGGAGGTAGGTCTGGTAGGGCAGGTGGAGCAAGTCTAGGCTCCTCAGGAAGGATAGGATAGAGGGAGTCAAGGCCTCTTTAGGGGTTCTATGGGCACATATCCTAAGTGCCAGTGGTGTTGGGAAGGCGTCGTCCGCACGGGGTCACATGTAGTTCAAATCTGGCTCTCCCCACCTGCGCGGGTAGGCTGTGCGCCGTCGCCGTCCACCAATCAGGGCACAGCCCTGCCTATACTGTAAAATGTCTCCTTTTGCGGGCACTTTGAATGTGGTTCCCTCCACATTATGATCAGTAAGGTATTTTAAGAAGACCCTGTCATTATTGTTACACTGAACATCACCAAGAGCAGTGTGGCGAGCATTAAAGTCACCCATACATAACATAGCTGTGTTACCTGTAGGTTTCGGTAGCAGGTCTGCATTAAGTACACTATATCGTCCATATATGTTATACAGTAGGAAATGGCTATTTGCAGTTTGTAATTTGAATTTTTGATAATGTATACTATCACTCCTGTGATTTTTAATTAGTTTACAGATTAATCCACTCTTAATATACGTGAGTAAACCAGTTCCAATAACATTGTTGTATGCTATATACCCAGGTATCCTGGGTGGGACCTTCTTGATAATTGTGGACGTATATGGTTCCTGTCGGAAAATCCGACACCATTTAATAGTATTACATGCAATTGCAGATAATATTGCTGCCATTGTATACACAAGTTACCCATAGAAAATGTAATTTGTAGTGGAACTTTCCATCTATAGAAAATGGGATATCATTGCCACACACTATTATAAATTCACCAGCTATTCTGCTAGGAATTATTCTTAAATACTTAAAGTCTTTGGACTTTAATGTAGGCCAGTAGTGGTGAGGGAGCGGTCAGCCATTGTTGAGACCAGAGGTGCACGGGAGTAAACGGCTCCTGTTAATTTCTCTTGGACGAAGTGCTATGGAAACCAAAGGTCTTCCATTATCAACACCCTGTCAACAAATACAAGGAAAGTGTTCTGCCGAAACCCATTTATCTAATCATTTTTGACCATTAATGTCAGTAGATAGGGTGAACCGGTTAGAATGCGAACAGCCTCTTAATAAAAGGTAATTAAGCCTTGGTCCTTATCTGATTCATTATACAGTGTTTTCTCTGATATAGCTGTCATATATTAGGATTCTGGCTTTACAGCTAGTGTCTTTGACAGGTCAAGAAGAGGAAGCAAACTTTGTGTATCAGTTACTGGGTGATGGAAGCTGCCTCACACGAGGAAATTTGGTGTCTACATCCTAGTTATATCTGGTGAACCAAGCCTGCTGTATAATAAGATAAAGAGCCTCCTCAATGTATACTAATATATGCAGTTTAATACTGTAGTTTGATTGGCTGCATATATATAAATTCAATATAAACCCCCCTAATGTGTACTGGATCGATTTGTGAGATTATTGCAGAAATACAGTCCACTTAACATCATACAAATTGCTATCGAAATATATAAATTAATGTAAATATAAATTCTATATAAATTCATATAAATTAAATATATATAAATCTCACTGGTCGGTTCACACATTATTTGGACCTTCGGAACCAGATTATTTGGTCCTTTGAACCCACATTATTGGTCATCTTCGGGTCGGATGACAGATTATTTGGTCATCTTAGTACTGGATGAACCAGTTAACCAGTGGATTCATTAAATATACTAGTGCAGTGTGATTTATACAAAGCCAGTCAAAGACGGCAGCGTAGCCTCGACCGAGCTCAAGAGCCCCTCGGTCCAGCTTCAGTCAGCGGTGTCAGGGTCACCCACAGATATTTGGTTGCGTGTTATTCCGTGAGATGACAGCGCTAATATTGAAGCCAGCCAAATTAGTGGCTGTTTCCTCGCAAGATTGTTCACGGATTTCGTGGCGTTAAATTATCCACGAATTTTGTGGAGTTAATTTCGCGAGGTCACTAATAATA
This sequence comes from Procambarus clarkii, assembly GCF_040958095.1. Taxonomy (NCBI): domain Eukaryota; kingdom Metazoa; phylum Arthropoda; class Malacostraca; order Decapoda; family Cambaridae; genus Procambarus; species Procambarus clarkii. The sequence goes on along the minus strand of NC_091174.1, from coordinate 41,965,354 downwards.
TTTAATACTTCTTGATAATATTAGAAGTTTCATAGAGGCTTATTAAGAGGCTATCAGCAATAATTGTGTATATTATTTCTCCAAAATAGAGAATTATTTAATATATATTGCACTAGTGTTCACAATATAATATTTACCAATTGCCAACCCACAACAGGGTAGGATGTACATTGACTAGTGTTTATATATAACCTAGTCCCATATTAACATTGACTAGTTGAACAATTTATTGTTCATCCTAGTCCCATTATTACCATAGTCTAGTTGTACTATATTGAACAACCTAGCGCCATTAATGAATGGTGCAGACCCTATTTTGGGTATAATTGTTACCAGCTCGAGTTGAGTTGTGTGTACATAATAATTTACTTATGATCATTACACCTTTGAGTGATTAATTAGTGTCTATACCATCCTAGGGTGATATAGAAGAGCTAACCAAAAGGTACTTCCAGTGACTCTGGTTTATCACTCAAATCATTAGTGTGTATGATTGTATATATATAATGTGTATTAATTTTAAGTGCTAACCTCTAGTAGAGGTAGGATTATCGCCAAGTGAGTGCAGAATTTTACCCTAGGCTACCATCAGTACTTGTTCAGTATTATGAGCAGCCCAAGTACAAGCCCCACAAGGCTTAACCAACTAGCTAATATGAATAATGCTGGCAATGAGAAAACTGTCATACATCTAGTACTACAATTGCTGGATTTACCTCAACCTGATCAGACTGCTGACTCATTACAATCCTTCAGCATGGAGTTTGAGTCGCTACTAAGAACATTCAGTTTTAAGGTTGATATAACTACTAGTGAATGGATGACTAAAGTAGTCCTTCAACGAAAATTGTCCAGCGATATACTAGATGAATTATATGAACATCAACATAACACCATCCTGACAGTACAGGACATCACTGAAGGTTTACATTCTATCATAAACGACGTGCAAATGAGGTAGTTAAAGCCTCATGCAAGCCTTCAGAAATAGAAAATAAGAGTCAATTAAAGGGTAAAACAACTACCCCAAATAAACATCAACCAATTACTCTAACATCAAGTTGCAGAAAATCTGGCAATGCAGCAGAATCCTCCAAGCCTACTGTTACTAGTTCACCCAAACCGGTAACTTCCAAACGTGCAGCAGGCTGGGGGACATGTATGTTCTGCAAAAAGAAACATTCAACATACTGTGGTGCTAATTATCCAACCAGAGACACTCGTATTGAACGACTCCAGGAATTAGGGAGATGTGCAAGGTGTCTCAAGTCACACAACATAGACTATTGTGATACCCAATTCAACACCTGCAACAGGTGTAGAAGAGGTAGGCACCATGCAGCACTGTGCAAACATTCGAAATTAACGTATTCAAGACCCAAGGTGGAAGATAGCATTCCCACCACAGTACAGTACTGCAAGGTGCAACAAACGAAGAGTGTCCAATCGGCAAAGTCTAAAGGTATTACGACTTTGCCTACTGCCAAAATTACCATCCTGAATAAGAGGGCCAAGGTCCATACCCGTGGGTTGTTTGACCAAGGGTCCCAGAGAACATATGTCACTAAAAGGTTGGCAGATGAACTACAATTAAGGCCTGTAGGCCAGACGTCATTCAACATCTCAGGGTTTATAACAGATGCAGGACCTCAAGTCTACCAGGTGGTACAACCATCAGTACGTTTAGGCAGGTACGTCTGTCGAGTACAAGCCATTGTGGTGGACAAAATAAGTTCAAGGTCTGAGAGCAACAGCCAAATTCCTGAGAAATAGAGGAATAAAATTGGCAGATAATATTAAGTCTGATGACCTCACCGACTTTGGTCTCCTTGTAGGGACAGACTATTGTCATCGATTCATCGGTAGCCCTACTAAATATCAGGGCATAACCATGTTAAATTCTGCAGGAGGTAAATTACTCTCAGGCCCAGTATCAAGCCTGAGGAGACCTATGGCTGCAGATAAACAATAACAGTAGAAATCTAAATTTGTCAGCTGATTATATTTCTCCAGTAGCAATATACTAAGGAGATTACAGCTGACTATACCAACAGAGGTTGATGTTAATATCATCATTTAAAGCTGAAGATGAGTTCATGAGGCCTCAGTGGCAAATCAGTGAACAGTAGCGTAAAACAGCTACAAGTCACTGTGACTAATGTCACTGAACCCACTGCAGTCTCAGAACCATTCTTTACTTTAATGATGGGCTATTCAATCCTCTGAATCAATTAACTAAATTAAACCCTAATAAATCTGATGACTGATTTGATACATTTATTATTTAATCAAGATGTATTCCATGGGCCTCAGTGTTTATATATCAGTGACCAGTTACCTGAACAAACTTCAAGTCATATCTAATGTCACTGATCTCACTGCAGTCCCTGAATCATACTTGACTGTAGTACTTGATCACATTAAGTCTTCCGGGCTAAATAATATGTAATTAGGCTTGAATTTTAGCCTTTCAAGAGTTAACAGGGAAATGAAATCGCATTAGACTTCTAACCCCTGCAACTCTAATACAGGACATCCGTCCTGTACGAACAGACGCACAAATGTGTGATTACTAACTACTAACATCAAATTAATCTAATAATTCAAAGGAGGAGTATCGGTGTTCGTCTGTTCTAAATAGAACTTCGACCCGTGAGCAGCCCCCGGGGGAATTATGTCGGAAAATCCGACACCATTTAATAGTATTACAAGCAATTGCAGATAATATTGCTGCCATTGTATACACAAGTTACCCATAGAAAATGTAATTTGTAGTGGAACTTTCCGTCTATAGAAAACGGGATATCATTGCCACATACTATTATAATTTCACCAGCTGTTCTGCTGGAAATTATTCTTAAATACATTAGTCTTTGGACTTTATCATCATAAAAACATCTCATTTGAAATAATTTAATTATCAGTATTAAAATAGAGTAAATGTGACCCTTCTATCACTTTCTGATATCTGGACAATGTAGGCCAGTAGTGGTGAGGGAGTGGTCAGCCATTGTTGAGACCAGAGGCGCACGGGAGTAAACAGCTCCTGTTAATTTCTCATGGACGAAGTGTTATGGAAACCAAAGGTCTTCCATCATCAACACGCTGTCAACAAATACAAGGAAAGTGTTCTGCCGAAACCCATTTATCTAATCATTTTTGACCATTAATGTCAGTAGATAGGGTGGACCGGTTAGAATGCAAACAGCCTCTTAATAAAAAGGTAATTAAGCCTTGGTCCTTATCTGATTCATTGTACAGTGTTTTCTCTGATATAGCTGTCATATATTAGGATTCTGGCTTTACAGCTAGTGCCTTTGACAGGTCAAGAAGAGGAAGCAAACGTTGTGTACCAGTTACTGGGTGATGGAAGCTGCCTCACACGAGGAAATTTGGTGTCTACATCCTAGTTATATCTGGTGAACAAAGCCTGCTGTATAATAGATAAGGAACCTCCTCAATGTATACTAATATATGTAGTTTAATACTGTAGTTTAATTGGCTGCATATATATATAAATTCAATATAAACCCCCCCCCCCCTAATGTGTAGAGGATCGATTTGTGTGATTATTGCAGAAATACAGTCCACTTAACATCATACAAATTGCTATTGAAATATATAAGTTAATGTAAATATAAATTCTATATAAATTCATGTAAAGTAAATATATATAAATCTCACAGGTCGGTTTCCACAGTTCCTGTAAACAGATCACATCCACGTCTCTCATTTTAACATACAAGATTACGTCATTTATCCGAAGATAAACACTTCGAATGTTCCAAGAAAGATACTTAATTGTTTTTGTTTGATGAGCCATGGTTAAATATCAAGGGAATTAAGGTAACATTTAAGCTCGTTAAACACTTCGACAACATAAGCAACTTTGTCCCGTGTGTCCTGAGTAATGTCACTTTTGCGTAGGATGCGTTTAACCAGAGGAGCAGTTGGTGTTTTCTTAAACTCTTTATCTGTAATCAACTCAAGGGTTTTATTATGATCTAGTGGAGATGTCAGTGAGGAATCAATGACTACTCTAACACCATTCCCCATGGAGATTTGACACTCACGTTCCGTAGAGATAGGTGGAGTAGCCTCAACAGCTGCAACATTATCACTCCGAGTCATAAATATTCATACTCGGCCCTAGTAAAACAGAAACAAGCAACACTTAGTGGGCCAGCCAGAGGCTTAGGACCCGCGCAGGAATATCCCTGCAAAAAAAAAAAAAAAAAAATTATCACTCGCATCACTACTGGTGCTGGGAGAATTTACTTGATCACTATCGCTAGCATGATTCACTTTACCACTATCACCGGGCAGATTCGTCTCTAATGTTTGTATTTTAATTTCCAATTCAGTAATCTTTTTTAACCAGTCAATTTCTTCTGTATCTTGGCTTGTTTGCTTTAGTCCGTCGATGGTTGGAAACTGTGTACTAGAGGTGACATCAAGAGCTTCCTGCTGGGTGCCTCCTGCAGCTGGACCAGACGCCACTGGCTTCCTGCTCGTGTTAGAGAGGACGGGGCGTCGAAGGCAGCCACGATACCAAACATCTACGCCTTCATGCAAACACCTGGGACACTTCCGGACCGAGGAGAGGCTTCCTCCGCGTCCTCAAGGGTAGGGTAGGTTGCCTTGTATTGTGTTGTTGAGCACAGAGCCCACACACAGGGTCATGTTGACAGTACGTAGAGATATGATGAGTACCGTGGCACTTATAACAAACAACAGGGGGGGGATACCCAAGGTCTTATAAGACTTCATGGGATAAAATGTCCAAAGAAGGTGTAATGTTCAGGGAAAGGGTCACTGCCATTCCAAACAATGATGATCCTGTTGAGAGGTGGACCATCCTTATTTATCCGTCTTGCCTTGTAGACTCCTTCAAGATTATAAACTCTCTCAAGAGGATACTCTTTGGGAAAACTGGTATCAAGATATTCCTTAAATTTTTTAGGGCGATTGATGATGTTATTTAAGGGGTAATTAACGACATAAGGGGTTGCACATTACTTAATGAGAGTACTGTTAAAGGAAACAGTGCTGAGCTTGTTGAGATACGTTTCAGGTGCCATTAATTGTCCGTGTGACAACTAATTGACCACTCTAGCTAATTGTGTAATTAGCATTCTCATCATGAATTCACATAGTGGGGAGGAACTCTCAAGGTGTGACAGTATTTGTGTTAACGTAATTTGCTCGAGACTAATTGCCTTTCTAGAGTATAGCAATTAGTGGCTCAGGATAATTAGTGGAGTAATTAACATCAAAAGTCTTGATGACTCAGTAAAGCGAGGTAATGGAGCTAGCATAACTCGTATTAATCATATCCTGTCTGGTGACAGTGGATTAAGATGCAGTCATGTTAATTAGGGTAATTAACACCTCATCCGTGAATTCACAGTGTTTGATGAGACCTGCTTAGGCAGTGCGGAGTGAGACGTATTTATGTATAATTAATTAACGGTCCTGGTGACAGTTAATTAATTGCTCGGGGTTAAATAGGGTAATTAACGCTCATTAAAGCATAGTTTGACATAGACTGTTGAGAAGCTACCAAGGCAGTGGTAGGCTTAGTTAACTCGATTGGGATTTAATTAGTTGTCCGTTTAATATTAATTAGGAATTACTCACTGAATGCTTGATGGAGTCAAGTGTGTTGTAATTTAAGAGACTTTGAGATATTGTTAACAAGTTGACTTGTGTTAAGAGAGACAAGTGTTGATGATTAACGAAGAGTTCCATCATGTTGTTGTCTAAGAGAGACAAATGCTTAACGTAATTTACTTTGTTGCTGACTGATATTTACGTCAATTAACGTAATTAATCACATAATCAATTTTTTAACTGATTAAGGCAATTTCTTTTGTTTATCGTCTAGAGACGAGTAAAGTAACTTAGGGATTACTGGAGAAGTGTCTCAGAATCCCACCTTGCCCGGTTTTGTTTACATTTGCAACTTCTTACATGGAGCTGCAAGAGTGTTCACATTAGGTTGTGATAGGGGGAGTCAGTGTTGGACTACCCGCCTAGTTACTAGGGAATCTCGCCTGGAGGGCTGGAGGACCCGTAAGATTGTGATTATAGTATCTGGTCACCGTGAAGCCGTGACAGTATTGATTGCAAGCTTGTGTCATCAGTGGGCACCATTGTTAAGTTAGTTCATTTAATCAGCCCGCAGTGCGAGGGGCTGTTGAATAGCTGTCTTGCAAGTGCCACTGGATGGACAGTAACGTAACGAATCACTCACTGTTGTGTAAACTTAGGCTTGTGAATTATTTGTTTGCAATATTGCATCATCAGTGGGGCACACCTGTGTTCAGGTTAGTTCAGTATGCAGCCGCACAGCAATGGACCGGAGTCGTTGCTACTTAGCTGTTGTTATAGTGCCACTTGATGGATATTAACGTAACATAAATTCGATGTTTTAGTATTTTAGTCTCGTGTTAATAAATTGTTAAATTGTTATAGAAAACGGTCTTTGATGTTAATCCTTCAACCATCCTTTTCCACCCATGTTCTGCTTTATACGATTGTCTGCGAATGTGATCTTTTTTTAATGACGGCTGTTCTTGGGAAATTCGAATTCCAATTCATAGCGCCACACATCACAATAAAATATGGTGTGAGAACCCGTCGGTTACCCTGTATTGGTTTTAACGTCCTATTTAACTAGGAGGAACCAGCGGCCCAAGTGAATAGGTTTTCACCCATGTGGTGGAAGCCTGGCAGTTTGCTCCCGCTTTTCCTTTTACTATTGGTCTCATGATTTAGAGTAGAAATATCTGCAGTGTGCAGTTCCTTATGCTTGAGGTCCACCTCCTAAGGGAGGTAAGCATAGAAAAAAATCTCACACCATCTCTGCTGTCAAAACTACTGTTCCAAACAATCAGGTGTGATAGGAGACAAATTACTGACTCCCACCGACCTGAAAGCACCAGTATAAAAAGACATGATTTGTTCAGATCTGAAACCTATGTTTAAATAGGCTGCACAAAACGTCCACCAGACTGTGCGACACAGTGGTTGCCAGGATCAGGTTGGGTTACCTTTGGTAGCCACCTGTGGTAGGTGGCTACAGGTGACAGATCTCCCAGTCCTGAGCACTCCAGGTGCAAACTCTGTGAGCAGGAACTGGGATTTGATCTCACACACTACATCACCGAATGCCCGATTCGGTGATGTAGTGTGTGTGAGGGAATGGAAATTCCCTCAGCTAGTTTTTATAGTTTTCTAGATTAGGCTAGAGTGGCTCTAGTGCGTTCTAGACAAGACGTTTTCACACTACATGCACTTGTGTGATGTTGGATGAAAGCTTATGCTTAGATCTGTCTTTTTAGACTAGCCAGGAGTCTGTTACTGCTCTGTGGGGAGAGGTATAGAATTGATCCTGTTTTCTGAGAAATGGGACTTGGGAGAGTAAGTATGGTAGGACGGGGTACTGCCAACAAACTCACCCTTAACATTGACAAAACTTTCTATATTCTGTTTGGCAATAAATCCTCTAATCAAATAAATCTCAAAATAAACAATACCCAAATTTGTAACAAATTAGATGGCAAATTCCTTGGCATTCTCATTGACCACAAGCTGAATTTCCAGGGACACATTCTAATATATCAATAAAAGTTTCAAAAACTGTGGACATTCTTTCTAAGATCAGATATTATGTACCACACCCTGCCCTGGTGACTCTCTATTACTCCCTTATCTATCCATATCTCAACTATGGTATTTGTGCTTGGGGCTCTACTACCCAAAATCACTTACGTCCTCTAATTACTCAACACAAAGCTGCTATTAGGACAATATCCAACTCTGGCCCCAGACATCACTCGGTACCCCCTACTCAAATCTCTGAATATGTTAGACATTAAGTCACTGCACATTCTCTCATGTGTATTATACATATATAAAACACTAAACTATAATGCCAATCCTGTCCTCAAAAGCTTCATAGAAGGTTGTAACAGAACCCATGAGCACTACACCAGAAATAAATACAGTTTTGATATTCCTAGAGTACGACTTAATCCAACTAGAAATGCTCTTCAAATCAAGGGGCCCAGAATGTGGAATGACCTTCCCAACCATGTTAAAGACTGTACCTCTCTCATCCAGTTTAAGATAAAAACGAAGCTATACCTAATAAATTCCCTGTAACCTACCTTACCCTTCTATTGTCAACCAATGTATGTTTTTTTTAAAGAGCGCTGTTTGTCGACATAATTGTATTTGTGCTGCTTTTTCAGCTATGTTTTCATTTCTTGTTTTCATTCTACTCTTTATGCTCAATTAGTATTAAGCTTGTCATTTAAGTTTATCATGCCCGAAACGCTTTGCGTAATAGTGGCTTTAGGCATTGTATGTACTAGCTCTACCTATAAGTCAACCAATCTTTGTAAAAATTTCTTGTATGTATGTACCTTACCTAAATAAATATTTATTTATTTATTTATTTATTTACTTGAACTCGTGAGCCAACGGTTTCATGGGGGTGGGGGGACAGAGGGGTGAACGTTGCCTCCCTCACCTAGGCCTCCCCCGCCTTATGACGTCACGGGACGCCTCATGGCGAGGGCGTCTGTGATTCGTTTATGCATCTCGGCCTTGGGTGACGTTTTGGGCGCGAAAAGTTGTGATTTGGAGTGGCATGATAGGCTGTGCCGGCTTTGCTCTGATCGGCCAAGACAAGGGGGGAGGGAGGCGGGCACCTTTTGAGTCCCGTAGCCTGCCAAAAAGTGAGTCTAGAGGCAGCGATCGAGTAGGCTGGACGCCCAGGCGGTGGAGGTGGCACGTTGTCACCTCCACTACCCCTGTCTCGCCGAATTACTCCCATTTCCTATTCATTAAAGTGATCCTGCTATCGTGGATCGTGTTTTGATCCAATTTGCGTGATTTTGTGCCAAGGAGTAAGGAAGGAACTGTGTAAGACTTTGGCGGACACGTGTTCTTCTTGAGAGTAGGAGCAGTTTGCATGAAGGGTTTACCCTTTCAATGACTGTACCAGGACAGATGTTGGGAGACACGTAGACGTTGAGGAGGAGTAGAAAGTCAAAAGTGTTAGTTGCGTCGGGCTGTAGATAGAGGAGTACGACGAAAACAGAGGTGGACGTTAGAGGGAGACTCGCCGCACCATAAGGCGGGATGTTGAGTTCATGGTGGCAGCTGATCAACGCATGGCGTAGCGTTGTGCGCAAGATGTCTACTAATATTTCTCCAGGAACTTGTATGTCAGAAAGTGCCAGCAGTACGCGCCCAAGATCACCCACGTGTCAGGGAACACCCGGCCACCACCAGGCGGTGCCTTCAGCTGAGACATCTTATCCTGCACCCTATAAACAAACTCATTCACCCGCGACACCCAGACAGTGGATGAGCATCACGGGATCGGAAGCACCCGGGCATCCCGATAAGGGCCCAACACCTGACCCTCACAGGTCTCGACCCCGGCAGCCGGGACTAGGCTTCCCCCAGACCGGGGCAACGAAGGAGGGGGAACCGCAGGGTATACAGGCACGGCATCGACCCCGCCACTGGGCACAGGAGCCGAGGCCTCCCGGCCCACATCTTTCAGCAACACCACAACGAGATCCCAGTCATCAGGGGCAACCCCCCACTGCTGGGATCCAACAACAGGAGACGCAGGGGTGGGCACAGGTAGCAACTTGGAGCCCCTCACAGCACCATCATCCATGGCAGGGGACGCCAGAGCACCATACTCCCCCACCATCTCAAAAGGTACACCACTTAGGGAAGACACAATCCAGGCCTGCCGCGAACGCTTCGAGACAGGCCGCACCACACCACGCCCACCAGGCCCCTCCGCAGGCATGGCCACCATCTTCACATCCACACAGGCCACACCCGCACCACCCGAAGAGTCCATAGAGGCCACATCATCCGGGAGAAACAGCCACAGAACACCGACGCACACGCTACTGCAAAGGGGTGGAAGTAGCAGAACTACAGTTGCCAACACACACAGCTAGGCACGGCTGGCACCTCCCCCTGCCGAAGCACCCCCTCCAAAACAGCAGAACCCGTGTCCCCTGGAGCCGGTGCCACATGTTATGATCCCAGGTAGCCGAAAAACGAGTCTCCCTTTAAGAAATATTCTGTCAAGCCTGACCTGACCAGAAGGTCTAGTAAATATAGAGGCAATAACACAGATGTAAAATGGTTTGATGGATTTAATGAACAATTTGAGATTATGGGCAGTGAATAAGAAAATAGATAAATGACTGGTTAGGAGATGTAGATATTTTGCTGGAGGCGTGAGGCTCGTTTCTGGAGGGCTTTGACATCGCTTGAGTGCCAGACACCACCAGGGGAAGCCGTGCTCCGTCTGAGCTCCCGTCAGAAAGGAACCCCTAGTGACATATCTCCAAGAGAGAAGTGTGCAGACGTGCCTGCTGTAGAATCGAGCTGGGAACGTTGTGGTCTCAAGTCCTGGACGGCGAGGAGAGAGTATTAAGCCGCCCAGAGACATTTTCGTGGGCTGTGGGAGCGCCCTGACCAGACGCTGTCAGAGGGATAGTGCCCTCAACTAGACAATCTGTGGTAAGCCCGATATAAGCCAGTTTATAGTGATTACTTGTAGTTGGTCGTGTGCCCAGCGAAAGTAGCGAATGTTTATTGATAAGTTAGAAATGTTTTGGTAAGGCAGGAAGCCTAAATGAGAGGACGGAGATGAGAGAGACAGCTGGAGGGACGAGCAGCACGTCCTCTCCCGTCGACCGCCTGAAGCCAACTGACTGGCGGAGGACCCTCCCAGAGATGAGAAGCCGCCCGCCGAGCGAAGTGAAGCATGGACCAGCCCGAAATGGGGGAGTCCACTCTCACAGTATGTAGAGAGCAGATAGATGTTGGAGGCAAACATATTGTGTGGATTATTTCGTCTATGTGTTTATAAGGAAACATTTTTGTTGGAGTGCCAATGGGTTGCAGGTTTGTCTTTGGGGAAGAAGTTGCTGAGAACTTTGAAGCCAGCTCAGAGGGAGTAGTTGATGAGACTTCAAGGTAGTGGAGCAGAGGACCTCGAGCTGTGAGGAGCAGCAGTGAAGAGGAATGTCACTTGCTTCTGTAGAGGTGGTGAAGCACCATAGTTGTTCGAGGAAACTTCATGGTGTAGTAGCCAGGAGAGCTGTGGAGGACTCTAGTAGAAGTAGTGAAGCACCGTAGTTGCTCAAGGAAAACTTCATGGTAGCAGCCTGGAGGAGCTGCAGAGGATCCTGGTAGTTAAACCCGGAAGAACCTGAAGAGATCAGGGTGGTGAGCTTCCGAACGTGTGGAAGGGAAGTTCTGGTTGATTACCTGTTGGGAGATGATAGAGTGTTTGGTTGTCATTAGCGTGCAAGACGCAGTGAAAGGTGAGTGATTGTTTGCCATTCTTGTGCCGAGGAGTGTTCATACTGAAGTGTAGAATTACAGTCGAAGGCTGGATTACCTACAGATGTATGTGTTCTAGGACTGATAAGGTGATCGATTGATCATTGTTGTGTATCAAGGAACATTTTTACTGATATATATATATGTTATTGCATTCATACGCTGATTTTCCTTGTACATGTTTATAGATATATATTCCCTTGCTGATAGTGCAAAATTGTATTCTAAGACTTGACCTACTTGAGGAGGTTTGTAATATCAGGTGATGAATCAGAAGATAGGATACCACTTGATAAGCTGATGATAGAGTTCCGATAGTGTCAGAGTGCACCCTGACCGAAATAGTATAGAGTGTAGGATTCATTATTATTATATGTGTATATGTATTGTGTATGTGCTCTGTCCAGTAAATGTATTAAAATTTGCTGGTGTTTGACCTTGTCCTAGTGAGCCTTCCCATGAAATAGTACAGAAGGAGAGAGAGAGAGAAAGAACCAAGAACCACCGCTGTGGACAGGGTAGGACGGAAAACTAGTAAATTAAGATTGAGGATTGGGATTGAGATCATATCACATAAGGAGAGAGTGGGGAGTCACAGCGGCTCGAGTGGGTGTGTGCACGTGACAACGAGGCTAAGTATTGGAGCCGCATCCCCTAAACGTGTGACGATGAGCCCCTCTCCAAGAGCCAGAAGCGCCCAGGGCGATCTCCTGCGGTCTCACAGGTGAAGGCTGGGTGTGATGGTCTCACAGGTGAAGGCTGGGTGTAGTTGTCTCACAGGTGAAGTCCGGGTATCTTGGTTTCACAGGCGAAAGCCGAGTGTGATGGTCTCACAGTTGAATGCTGGGTGCGGTTATCTCACAGGTGGAGGCTGGGTGTGGGGGTCTCACAGGTGAAAGCTGAGTGTTGTGGTCTCACGGGTGAAGGCTGGGTGTGGTGGTCTCACAGGTGAAGGCTGGGTGCGATGGTCTCACAAGTGAAGGCTGGTTGCTGTGGTGTCACAGCTGAAGGCTGGGTGTGGTGGTCTCACAGGTGGCGGCCGGGAGTGGTGATCTCACAGGTGAAGGCCGGGAGTAGTGGTCTCACAGATGAAGGCTGGGTGTGGTGGTCTTATAGGTGAAAGCTGGGTGTGGGGGTCTCGTATGTGAAGGCTGGGTGTTGTGGTCTCACATGTGAAAACTGAGTATGGTGGTCTCACTGGTGAAGGTTGGTTGTTCTGGTCTCAGATGTGAAAGCTGTGTGTGGTGGTCTCACAGGTGAAGGATGGGTGTGGTGGTCTCACAGGTGAAGGCTGGGTGTGATGGTGTCACAGGTGAAGGAAGGGTGTGGTGGTCTCACATTTGGAGGCTACGTATTATGGTCTCATAGGTGAAGGCTGGGTATAATGGTCTCACAGGTGAAGGCTGGGTGTGGTGATATCACATGTGAAAGCTGAGTGTGGTGGTCTCACAGGTGAAGGCTGAGTGTGCTGGTCTCACAGGTGAGGGCTGAGAATGAAGGTCTCATAGGTGAAGGCTGGGTGTGATGATCTCACAGTTGAAGGCTAGGCGTGGTAGTGTAACAGGTAAAGGCTGGGTGTGATGGTCTCACAGGTGGAGGATGGGTGTGGTGGTCTCAGAGGTGAAAGCTGGGTGTTGTGGTCTCACAGATGAAGGTTGGGTGTGGTGGTCTCAAAGGTGAAGGCTGGGTGTGGTGGTCTCACAGGTGAAAGCTGAGTGTGGTGGTCTCACAGGTGAAGGCTGAGTGTGCTGGTATCACAGGTGAGGTCTGGGTTTGGTGGTCTCACAGGAGAAGGCTTCGAATGAAGGTCTCATAGGGGAAGGCTGGGTGTGATGGTCTCACGGTTGAAGGCTAGGCGTGGTAGTGTCACGGGTGGAGGCTGGGTGTGGTGGTCTCAGAGGTGAAGGCTGGGTGTTGTAGTCTCACAGGTGAAGGCTGGGTGTGGTGGTCTAAGAAGTGAGACTGGGTGTGGTGGTCTCATAGTTGAAGGCTGTGTGTGATGATCTTACAGTTGAAGGCTAGGCGAGGTAGTTTCACAGGTGAAGGCTGGGTGTTGTGGTCTCACAGGTGAAGGCTGGGTGAGGTTGTCTCACAGGTGGAAGCTGGGTGTGGTGGTCTTACAGGTGAAGGCTGAGTGTGTGGTCTCACAAGTGAAGGCTGAGTGTGGTGGTCTCACAGGTGAGGGCTGGGTTTGGTGGTCTGACAGGAGAAGGCTGAGAATGAAGGTCCATAGGTGAAGGCTGGGTGTGATGATCTCACAGTTGAAGGCTGGGTGTTGTGGTCTCACAGGTGAAGGCTGGGTGTGGTGGTCTCACAGGTGAAGGATGGGTGTGGTGGTCTCAAAGGTGAAGGCTGGGTGTGGTGGTCTCAGAGGTGAAGGTTGGTTGTTCTGGTCTCAGAGGTGAGGGCTGTGTGTGGTCGTCTCACAGATGAAGGCTGGTGTGGTGGTCCCACAGGGAAGGCTGGGTGTGTGATGGTCTTACAGGTGAAGGCTGGGTGTGGTTGTCTCACAGGTGAAGGCTGGGTGTGGGTGGTCTCACAGGTAAAGGATGGGTGTGGTAGTCTCACATTTGGAGGCTACGTTATTATGGTCTCATAAGTGAAGGCTGGTATAATGGTCTCATATGTGAAGGATGGATGTGTGGTCTCACAAGTGAAGGCTGAGTGTGCTGGTCTCACAGGTGAGGGCTGGGTTTGGTGGTCTCACAGGATAAGGCTGAGAATGAAGGTCTCATAGGTGAAAGCTGGGTGTGATGATCTCACAGTTGAAGGCTAGGCTTGGTAGTGTCACAGGTGAAGGCTGGGTGTGGTTGTCTCACAGGTGAAAGCTGAGTGTGGTGGCACAGGTGGAGGCTGGATGTGGTGGTCTCAGAGGTGAAGGCTGGGTGTTGTGGTCCCACAGGGAAGGCTGGGTGTGGTGGTCTTACACGTGAAGACTGGGTGTGGTTGTCTCACAGGTGAAGGATGGGTGTGGTTGTCTCAAATGTGAAGGCTAGGTGTTGTATTCTCACAGTGAAGGCCGTGAGTGGTGGTCTCACAGGTGAAGGCTGAGAATGATGGACTCACAGGTAAAGGCTAGGTGTGGTGGTCTCACAGGTGAAAGCTGGGTGTGGGATCTCACAGGTGAATGCTGGGTATTGTGGTTTCGCAGGGGAAGGCTGGTGTGGTGGTCTCACAAGTGACGGCTGGGTGTGGGGGTCTCGTATGTGAAGGATGGGTGTTGTAGTCTCACAGGTGAAAGCTGAGTGTGGTGGTCTAATAGGTGAAGGATGGTGTAGTGGTCTCAAAGGAGAAGGCAGAGTATGATGTCTCATAGGTGAAGACGGGTGTAATAATCTCACAGTTGAGGGCTACGCGTGGTGGTCACACAGGTAAAGGCTAAGTATTATAGTCTCGAGGTGAAGGCTGGGTGTGGTGGTGTCTGGTGAAGGCTGGGTGTGGTGGTCTCACAGGTGAATGCTGGGTGGTGTCTCACAGTTGAAGGCTGGTGTGGTGGTCTGACAGGTGAAGGATGGGTGTGGTGGTCTCACATTTGGAGGCTAAGTATTATGGTCTCATAGGTGAAGGCTGGGTATGGTGGGTCTCACAGGTGAAAGCTGGGTGTTGTGGTCTCAGAAGTGAAGGCTGGGTGTGGTGGTCTCACAGGTGAAGGCTGCTGGGTGTGGTTGTCTCACAGGTGAAGGATGGGTGTGGTGTCTTACATTTGGAGGCTACGTATTATGGTCTCATAGGTGAAGGCTGGGTATAATGGTCTCACAGGTGAAGGCTGGGGTGTGGTGGTATCACATGTGAAAGCTGAGTGTGGTGGTCTCTTATGTGAAGAATACCTGGTTGATACCTGGTTGATGGGGTTCTGGGAGTTCGTTACTCCCCAAGCCCGGCCCGAGGCCAGGCTTCGACTTGTGAGAGTTTAGTCACCAGGCTGTTGCTTGGAGCGGCCCGCAGGCCCACATACCCACCACAGCCCGGTTGGTCCGGCACTCCTTGGAGGAATAAATCTAGTTTCCTCTTGAAAATGTCCACGGTTGTTCCGGCAATATTTCTTATGCTTGCTGGGAGGACGTTGAACAACCGCGGACCTCTGATGTTTATACAGTGTTCTCTGATGTAGTGGTCTCACAGGTGAAGGCAGGGTGTGGTGGTCTCACAGGTGAAGGCTGGGTTTGGTGGTCTCACAGGAGAAGGCTGAGAATGAAGGTCTCATAAGTGAAGGCTGGGTGTGATGATCTCACTGTTGAAGGCTAGGCGTGGTAGTGTCACAGTGAAGGCTGGGTGTGGTGGTCTCACAGGGGATGCTGGGTGTGGTGGTCTCAGAGGTGAAGGCTGGGTGTTGTGGTCTCACAGGTGAAGGCTGGGTGTGGTGGTCTAAGAAGTGAAGGCCCGGTGTGGTGGTCTTACAGGTGAAGGCTGGGTGTTGGTCTCACAGGTGAAAGCAAAGTGTGGTGGTCTCACTGGTGAAGATTGGGTGTTGCGGTCTCACAGGTGAAGGCTAGGTGTGATGGTCTCACAGGTGAAGGTTGGGTGGGTTGTCTCACAGGTGAAGGCTGGGTATTTTGGTCTCACAGGTGAAAGCCGAGTGTGATGGTCTCATAGATGAAAACGGTGTTGTGGTTTCACTGGTGAAGGCTGGGTGTTGTGGTCTCAAAGGTGGAGGCTGATATGATGGGCTGATAGGTGAAGGCTGGGTGTGATGATCTCATAGTTGAAGGCTGGGCGTGGTGTATTCGTTTGCCTTGTTCGGGTTGAATGTAGACACAGTAGTCGCTTCTGTATATATTTATTGACTGAGACAACAAGGTATGTATCTGGCCAGCCGAGGTCCACCTACTCTGAGTCTGTGAGGAGAACTGAGGCTGCTGGGAGCAATGGCTGATGCTCCTCTGTCTGGCATGACGTCAGAGGCCTACTTGCCTGTGATTTGTTACATTTCAACTGACATAGAATTTGAGTATAACACCGCTCAGACACGCTACCAAGTCGAAGTCCCTTGTCGACAAGCTCTGGCTAGCTATATAGTTACAATGATACTGAAAGGACCTCGGTGGCAATCAATAATGGCTTACATGTGAAATTTGCATAACAAAACATTGAAAGAAGATCAGGTGTGCGTAATGCTAACAACTCGGCATATGCACACAAAAAAAATTCATCTTAATAGGTGAAAATCATGGTAACAATGCTTTGATTAAACCAGAGTATTAAGAACATGTGGATGTCTACTGATCAGATATGAACAATACACTCAAGGTATTGCCTAAACAAAATTATTAACATGTGTCAATGGCATGTGCTTGAAAACCATACAAAATTAAACAATTATTACATTAACCCTCAAACCGCGCATATCATATATAAATGATATCAGTGACAAAACCGAAACCGCGCACATCATTTATATATGATTTCGTGTCTTGCGCTATAATTTAAACGCCCCACCTGGAATAGGGGCAGCTATAGTACAGCCACGACCGATAGTTGCCAGATGCCACCTAGAAAAAAAATCCAGGCCAACATTCTTGGGTGTTACAGCGTCAGTATTGAGCAAGCCACCAAGGCTGGCGCACGCAGCACGAGCTCACAGCACCGCTGTTCAGCTTGTGACCACAGCATCGCCTACAAATACCATAATATAAATGATACTGCTATTATTTAGCAGTGATAGTATTACTGAAGCCCCCTGACTGTGATAAAACTGACCAGGATTCTGATAATAGCAGGATTGTGGTGATATTTAGCACTGTGCTCCATGGAGGGAGGAGTAAGGCTGTGGGAGGGAGGATTGTGGCGTCATCTTCTGACTGTGTGTGGCCACCATTTATTGACTGCACTCACCATACCAGCTTAGTGGTTCGATATGGTGAACACAAATGTAGATACTTATATATAACGTGTGTATAATGTGAGATAACAGCTAGAGGAGTAGGTTGGGAGCCGCCATTTTGGTGAGGGAGGAGCGTCGTCTGCACGTCTTGGCATGGTGTTTACTGATGGCCACTATCGTCTTGGGGCACCATACCAGCTTATTTGTTCAAGTATAGTGAATAAAACAGGTAGATACTTATATATAATGTGTGTATATAGCGTAATAACACCACAAACAATATTGTTGGATGACAAATATTAGTGCATCTGGCCTTGAGGGCGGCCGCCGATCAGCTGACTGTGTGAGTAGCTACGTCTTATGGCCTTTACTCACCATACAAGCTTAGATGTACAGTTATGGTGAACAAAACATGTAAATACGTATATATAACGTCTGTGTATAGTGAATAAATACAAAAGAGTATTGTGGGAGGTGAATGAGGGTGAGTGAGGTGGTGTTTAGGGAGGGAGTGGCAGTGAGTGGCTCGCTGGCGTTTGGCGGTCACTCCTCGTTGCTTTTTGACTCACAAGACCAACTTAGTAGTTCGTTATGGTGTACAAAACATGCAAATACTTATATATAACCTGTGTATATAGTGTAACAACAGCAAAACTATTTGTTTATTGTTTTATGCTGGAGACTGTCGTCTGATGTTTATTTATTTATTTATTTATTTATTTATGCATATACAAGAATGTACATAAGGAATGTGAGGATACAAATATGGTAATTACAGTCTTGTAAAGCCACTAGCACGCGCAGCGTTTCGGGCAGGTCCTTAATCTAAGAAAATTTTAAGGAGGTAAATACTTGCAAAATTATAGACAAAAAATGATAACAGATTACATGAAATGAAAAAAAAGATGAGAGAAAATTGTAGGTACAGTATATTAAAGCACATAGGTAGCTAAGATTGATTGCAATGACAGCTTGAATGGTAGTTGACAAAAAAATTGGTAGGCATAATACAGCAGAAACAGTATAAGATTGGTTGCAATGACAGCTTGAATGGTAGTTGACAAAAATTGGTAGTCACAATACAGCATATGGCTAGCACATAAAAGAAGACAGCAATGAACACAATGATAAGGTTGTTTGAAATTACATAAAAATTAGGAGATTGGGTAACACTAGGTACAGAGCAAATTTAAAGCTCAGTGTAGGAAACTAAGAAGATGAAATTAGGTACTTTTTGGTTTTGCTTTTAAATAAGGCAAAAGTTTTACAGTTTTTCAATTCACTAGGGAGTGAGTTCCATAAACTAGGTCCCTTAATTTGCATAGAGTGTTTACACAGATTAAGTTTGACCCTGGGGATATCAAAGAGATATTTATTTCTGGTGTGGTGATAATGGGTCCTATTACATCTGTCCAGGGAGAGTTTCAGAGCATGGTTTGCATTTAAGAACAGGGTTTTGTAAATGTAGTTGACACAAGAGAATGTGTGGAGGGAGTTAATATTTAGCAAGTTTAGGGATTTAAACAAGGGAGCTGAGTGTTGTCTGAAAGCTGAGTTAGTTATCATTCTGATAGCAGATTTTTGCTGTGTGATGATGGGCTTAAGGTGGTTTGCAGTGGTAGACCCCCATGCACAGATACCATAATTAAGATAGGGGTAAATTAGTGCATAATATAGTGAGAGGAGAGCAGAGTTAGGAACATAATATCTGATTTTGGAGAGTATTCCAACTGTCTTAGAGACTTTCTTAGTTATGTGTTGAATGTGGGTGCTGAAGTTGAGTCTCTTGTCTAGGAATAGGCCAAGAAACTTGCCATCATCTTTATTACTGATGTTAATGTTGTCTATCTGTAGCTGAATTGCATTTGATGATTTGCTTCCAAATAAGATGTAGTAAGTCTTTTCGATGTTTAATGTTAGTTTGTTCGTTGACATCCATAAGTGGACTTTTTTTAATTCATTATTCACAACATTATTTAGTGTATGTGGGTTGAGGTTTGAATAGATAAGAGTATTATCGTCAGGAAACAGTATAGGTTTGAGAATATTAGAGACATTAGGCAGATCGTTTATATATATAAGAAATAGAAGAGGTCCTAAGATGCTGCCCTGTGGCACTCCAACGGTAATTGGTAGAGTGGACGAAGTTGTATCATTGATGGTTACATATTGGTGTCTGTCACTAAGATAGGATCGGATGTAGTCAAGGGCAAGGCCTCGGATTCCATAATGCTGGAGTTTAAGTAAGAGGTAGTTGTGATTAACAGTATCAAAGGCTTTTCTTAGGTCAATGAAGAGTCCAATCGGAAACTCATTTTTGTCAAGGGCTGAGTAGATAACGTCAAGGAGACTAATGATTGCATCGTTGGTGCTCTTTTGGGACCGGAAGCCAAAATGTGAGACTGATGTCGTTGGAGACTGTCGTCTGACGCGGTTGAGTGCACGCTACGCTCCTCACTCTAAGCTGTATATCAGCCCTTAAACTATCGCCAGATGATGTAGACCGCCACCCACAGGCAGCTAAGTACATGGAGTCCAAGCATGTTATAGCAAAACCAAAGTAACCAACCAAAATCAACTCATTCCATCTCAAATAAGTTTCAAAACAATCCTCTACGGCTGTGAGTACCAGTGCATGCTGCCGCCACCGCGCTGCCTGACGCAAGTTTCTTCACAATATATACCCCCAGTCCATTCTAACCAATCATGTCTCCTAAAAATGTGACTGTGCAGGGAAATAAGGTCAACAAACCCCTTAACAAGGCATCCATCCCGGCCAACTCTAACAACATTCGTGTTTCTCCGTCTGCAAGCTCTGGGGTCCGGGGCGGCGGTGCTGCCCTCCTCTCCACCCCATTGGGCCAGGGAGCAGGGTCCTCTCAACCCTCTCCTATGAACACGCTAACATCCCAGTTTAAGCAATTCAAACGAGCTTCCGGTCCCTCACCGGAATTCCCTAACTGGACCGAGAATCAGTGGTTCAAAAAGTTGTGCCTAGTCCTCGAGTCCCAAAATACTATCATCTTGAGTCTTCTAAATGAGAATCTAGCGAGCCGCGCTAATCTCCAACAACAACAACAAGAAATAACCCTCCTCCGCGAGGATATTAAAAACTTTAAGGCTAGCCAAGACCAACTACAGCATGATTTGAATGATCTCCGTGAGGAAAACAACCTTCTGAAAACTGATGAAGCCATAAAAAAACAGGAGGAAGCTCTCAGCAAAATGACTGCATGTATCAGTACATTTTCAGCCCAACGTTCCATCTCCCAGGAAGAACAAGACCAGCAAAAGCTGCTAGACTCTGTTATTGTGTCGTCCCAAGATATACCTGTGGAACATGAAGGTGAAAATTGTGTCGAAATAGCTCAGGATCTCTTAAAAAACAAATTGCAGCTCATTCTAAACAAAACTGACGTTATTGCTGCCTACAGAGTAGGCAAAAAGAATCCGTCAGGTCAAAACCAGCGGAAAATTCGCCTGAAGCTGATTTCCCAGTTCACGAAATCCCATCTAGTCCGGACAGCTGCATCCCAACGGAAGGGATTATACATCAACGAGTGCTTGACTAGGAACAGACAGCAATTCCTCTACCGCCTGCGTCAAATCCGTCAACAAAACCCAGATGCGATTCATCAGTGCTTCGTTAGAGATGGACTGATAAAGGTGAGAAAAACCGCAGAGGGCAAAATGTTTTCAATTGCTAATGAAGAGAACCTTAACACCTTTCTCTCCCAATGTGGTTTGCCTCACCATAGTATCACTCTCAATGAATTAACTTAATTATCCCCATTGTCAACTAGTGGGGCTAGGTATCCTAAGTCTCCTTGTTTCATTTTCTGACGTAATTTTTAACTTACTCTTAACTAGTCATTTACTGAAATTATTTAATTGAGTGCATTAATAGTTCTTCAGGTCTTATTAATTATACAGTCATAACTGAACTACTTATAGTTAATAATCATTAGGTTAAATTTGCCTATGCTTATTATTCAACTTTTCTTTGATTTCATTTATTACCTAGGTTGCCTAGCCTCGCCATGCTCCCTTACTCCATTGTACCCCTGGCTTTGCCTGCATCTCAAATTGCAAATTGTTACTTACAGTGTACCTGAGAGTACTTGTAAGCAATCTACCTCATTTTTTCATTTTTGCTCAATTTGTTTTTGTGTTGCTTAGTACAATACAATACAATACAATTTTATTTAGGTAAGGTACATACATACAATAAATATTTACAAGGATTGTTTGACTTATAGGTAGAGCTAGTACATACAATGCCTAAAGCCACTATTACACAAAGCGTTTCGGGCATCTTGTTTATATTTTTGTTTTGTATTTCAATATCTTTTGTTTTGTATAGTCCATGTTTATATGTTTTTTCTTTAATCTCATTTATTACCTAGGTTGCCTAGCCTAGCCATACTCCCTTACTCCATTGTACCCCTGTAAACCCCTTGTAAGCTACTTTTTTTTTTTTTTTTTTTTTTTGTTATTAATTTTGTGTTTGTTTTGTACAGTATTGTGTACATTTTTTTCCCTATTTTATAGCTTATTTCTACCTTGTAATTTGCCTTTCTTTCCTTGTTTTTCCTGCAATCAGCTTTTTTTATGCAGACAAGTATAGACCCAGAACTTAACCTCTTATCCACTATCTATGACAATAATCACTTTAATGATCTAAATTGCAGATATTTTGCAGCACATGATGTAAACAATGTATTAACTCATAATCACAATATCTCTGTAATCAACTTGAACGTTAGATCCCTAGGTAAACACTTCGATGATGTTAGTGCCTTGATTGAAACTATTGACAACAAATTCTCTTTTATTATACTTACTGAAACATGGTTGAAAGAGGATACTACTCAACTCTTTAACATGGCTAACTACTCGGCAATTCACAACTGTCGTCATCTTCAGAGAGGTGGTGGCACTGCTCTTTACTACCACCAAGAACTAACATGCTTAAAAGAAATTAGAACTAGAGACTGCTATGGGGAGTATATCTTCGCCAGCTTCAGAGTCAAGGGTGCCGAGTCTGTCCTGTCTGTGGGTGCAGTCTATAGAATTTCTAACACTGATGTGTCCGAATTCAACTCAAACCTTAGAAATCTAATACTTGATAACAGACTGAACAAAAACCACCTAATTATCGCAGGGGACTTTAATATTGACCTATGCGAGCCTGAACACCCTACTGCTGTTAGCTTCCTCAACTGTATGAATTCCTGCTTCCTCATACCCTTAATCACTAGACCTACTAGAATTACTGATAGCACTGCCACGACTCTAGATCACATCTGGACAAACATAACCTCTCCGCTTACTTCAGGTATAATCACCGATAGCACTACAGACCATTACCCCACATTTCTCTTAACTAACATTAGCAAACCACCTCTAGAGTCAAGAGAGATACGTTTTAGACTGCACAATGAAACTGCTATAGACAATTTTATAACTGCTGCTGATAATGTCAACTGGGAGTCCGAGTTAGGTAACATAGAGGACATCAACCTAGCAGCGCAATCTTTTCTCCAAAAGACTCTTAGCCTTTATAACACCCACTGTCCTATGCTTACAAAACAAGTCACAACCAAAAAGGCTTAACAATCCCTGGCTTACAAAGGGAATACTTAAATCTATTAATAAAAAACATGACCTTGAGAAGAAGTATAGGTTATTAATTGTCTCCAAAGCATTCTCAAAGAATTACTCATTATTGCTATCTAAGATAATTAGACGAGCCAAAACTAAATACTACGAAGATAAATTTACCCAAATAAAGAGCAACATTAAACAAACTTGGAGCACAATTTCACAAATATTGGGATCAAGGAAGTCTTTAAATAACAAACCGACACTCCTGTCTAATAACGATGGTCAGCTTTCAGCCTCTGATTCTGCTATTGAGTTCAATAGGTTCTTCTCTTCCATTGGTTCATCCCTTGCAAATGATATTCCATCTTCCTGTACTGACATTAAGGACTATCTTACAGGTAACTATCCACAGTCTGTGTACCTAAAGCCTATTAATTCCACTGACGTCAATGAGATAAACCTTTCCCTTAAAACCAAGTCTAGTGCCCTTGAGGAGATACCAACTTTAATTTACAAAAAAGCCTGCAGATCTTTAGCCCCTGCTATTGCTTTGCTCATCAACAAGTCACTTGAACCTTTCCAGATATTCTAAAAAAAGCGAGAGTAACGCCTGTCCACAAATGTGGTGATCTCACAGATGTTAACAACTACAGACCTATATCAATCCTGCCAAACTTGTCAAAAATTTTGAAAAACTAATCTATAAGCAGCTTTACTCATATCTAGCCAAACTCAATATACTTAGCCCTTGCCAATATGGCTTCAGACCCAAAAAAAGCACTAACGATGCACTTATAGTATGCTTAACTCGATTCATACAGCTCTTGATAAAAATGAGTTCCCTGTTGGGTTATTTGTGGACCTGCGTAAAGCTTTTGATACTGTCAACCACCAAAACCTTCTTCTTAAATTACATCATTATGGAGTCAGAGGACATCCCTACAATACCTCAAATCCTACCTTACTGACAGGCTCCAATATGTTTCTGTGAATAATACAATTTCTCCCCCCCTACCCATCAACATTGGTGTTCCTCAGGGCAGCATACTTGGCCCTCTCCTCTTTCTCATCTACATTAATGACCTTCCAAATGCCTCCCAACACCTCAAACCAATTCTATTTGCTGACGACACAACCTTCATTTACTCCAGTCCTGACCCCCTTGCTCTAAATGCCACAGTAAATACTGAGCTAAATAAAGTCCATCTTTGGCTAACTGCCAACAAACTCACCCTTAACATTGACAAAACTTTCTATATTCTGTTTGGCAATAAATCCTCTAATCAAATAAATCTCAAAATAAACAATACCCAAATTTGTAACAAATTAGATGGCAAATTCCTTGGCATTCTCATTGACCACAAGCTGAATTTCCAGGGACACATTCTAAATATATCAAAAAAAGTTTCAAAAACTGTGGGCATTCTTTCTAAGATCAGATATTATGTACCACAACCTGCCCTGGTGACTCTCTATTACTCCCTTATCTATCCATATCTCAACTATGGTATTTGTGCTTGGGGCTCTACTACCCAAAATCACTTACGTCCTCTAATTACTCAACACAAAGCTGCTATTAGGACAATATCCAACTCTGGCCCCAGACATCACTCGGTACCCCTACTCAAATCTCTGAATATGTTAGACATTAAGTCACTGCACATTCTCTCATGTGTATTATACATATATAAAACGCTAAACTATATGCCAATCCTGATCTTAAAAGCTTCATGAAGGTTGTAACAGAACCCATGAGCACTACACCAGAAATAAATACAGTTTTGATATTCCTAGAGTACGACTTAATCAAACTAAAAATGCTCTACAAATCAAGGGGCCCAGAATGTGGAATGACCTTCCCAACCATGTTAAAGACTGTACCTCTCTCAACCAGTTTAAGATAAAAACGAAGCTATACGTAATAAATTCCCTGTAACCTACCTTACCCTTCTATTGTCAACCAATGTCTGTTTTTTTTAAAGAGC
The DNA here is from genome assembly GCF_040958095.1 of Procambarus clarkii. Lineage (NCBI taxonomy): Eukaryota > Metazoa > Arthropoda > Malacostraca > Decapoda > Cambaridae > Procambarus > Procambarus clarkii. Next base: position 41,940,544 of record NC_091174.1, on the reverse strand, counting down.
GCTGTTTGTCGACATAATTGTATTTGTGCTGCTTTTTCAGCTATGTTTTCATTCTACTCATTATGCTCAATTTGTATTAAGCTTGTCATTTAAGTTTACCATGCCCGAAACGCTTTGCGTAATAGTGGCTTTAGGCATTGTATGTACTAGCTCTACCTATAAGTCAACCAATCTTTGTAAAAATTTATTGTATGTATGTACCTTACCTAAATAAACATTTTATTTTATTTATTTTTATGAACATAATAATTGAATCACTAATATGCACACCATAATTTTGAGTACAGCGATGGTTCACACATTTTATAATATAAATATACCACAATTCACTGTATGGAATAATATTACTGCAAAAAAACTAAGAAAAAATCAATCAGAGACATTGAAATAATTAGGTAATAATATATTTGTGACAACTGCCGTCTGACAGCTCGGGCGGAGTAGACCTTGTCTGGCAAAGGCTCTGCCAACGCCCCTTTTTTGCCACACTTCCCTACCCTATTGGGTTAAAATATGCCAAAAATTTGTTTTTCAAAACAAACAGAATAACTGTAGAGTGCACTCAATTATAAATTATGCGGATATCTACACCTAGCTCATCCAGAGCACTATACAACTCTGGCTCTGACTGAAGGTCTGGAACAGATGAAACTTCATGTGACAAACTATCATCTTGAGAGATATCCTCGTTAACATTTAGCCAATGGACATGTGGTGAGTGCACGGTTGAAACGAGAGGTCTAGATCTAAGATTATAAGTGCTAGTATGGGGTTGCTGAACATAAAGTGGTCTGTCAACCACAGAAGGTGGTGTCCGAGTAGGAGTATCTGTCTGGGTAAGTTATTGTCATCTTCCTCATCAGTCTCGTCAACAGTCATTTTAGCTAACTTTATGTGGTCTAAATGTTCACATGTATACTCTCCTGTTAACAAGTTCTTAAGTCTGTATATGTTACCTTTAATAAGCTCGATTACCTTATATGGACCCAAAAATTTCTTAGTTAACTTGTACTTAGGACCAGACCTGTGTTGGTTAAGTATCATTACTACAGATCCATTAGTTATTTTACCGGGTTTAGCTCGTGCATTCCTTGCTAGAGTGAACTCGGCTGTAGCTTTGGACAGTTGTTCACGTATTTTCTTGAATACTAATTGCATCTGTCTACGCTTCACTTGAACAAAATCATCTACGTTATATAAGGAGTAGGAGATACGTTAATCAATTCATTATGAGGATCTTATCTGTACCATAAAGAATAGCGTGAGGTGTGTCACCTGTAGAAACATTAATTGAAGAATTTATAGCACACTGAATTAAGGGTATAAAATCATCCCAATTGTTATTATCAAAATTCAACGTGACTCTCAAGGCATCTAACACTTTCCTGTTAGTACGTTCAGCTAGTCCATCACTTGCTGGATGATAAGGCATGATGCTACATTTTTTGATGTTATATAAATCACACAAGCTTGTTAAAATACTATTACTGAATTCTGGACCATTATCTGAAAGGATTACTTTAGGCATACTATATCTACAAATTATTTGGTCATGGAATGCACTGGCTATAGTTTCTGCTGTTTTGTTCGGGATAGGAACTAGTTCACAAAACCGTGAAAAATTATCGACCATTACAAGCAAATGTTTGTTCCCTTTCTCTGTTTCCGCAAAATTTGTCAATAAATCCATCGATATTCGTTCCCAAGGAGCTTTAGTTGCTGGGTACACCTGAATTGGATTAGGTCCTGAAACATGACCCTTGTGCTGTAAACAAGTTAAACATCTGTCAACATAATGAGCAATCACCTTAGCCATTTTTGGCCAAAAATACTTCAATCGACCTTGTTGGAGTGTGCGATCCTTTCCTGGATGTGCACTTGAAGGAGCATCATGGATAATTTTTAACACAGTTGGTACCAAGACAGCTGGAACAACTAACTGACAACATTTCCTCGGGGCTGTCCCTAGCTTTACTACTCTACACAGTAAATTGTCCAACATAACTAATTCTTCAGTGGTACTGGCGGTTTATGAATCGGGCGAGTGTCTTGCTTAGTCAAAAATTTAATGACGGGTGCCCATATGGGGTCTTGTCTTTGTTCCGTTTCTACTACTGTAGCATCTAATGCTGGGTAATTTAACTGAATCGCAGCTACGTGTCGAGAAAACGCATAGGCTACAACATTTTGCTTCCCTGGAATATATCCAAATGTGGGATTGAATTCTTGAATTGTGAGCAAATATCTAGCAAACTTTCCAACTGGATTCTTATTTTTGAATAAGTGAATTAATGGTTGGTGATCTGTAAGAACATGAACTGGGTAATTATAAATTGTATCCTTGAAATGTTTAAGTGCCCAAACAACTGCCAAGGCTTCTCGTTCTGTTGCACTATAATTTTTCTCTTCTTTAGATAATGTACGGCTAGCATAAGCTATTGCGTGATCTCTGTGACCTTCCGTTTGAAGTAATGCAGCACCTAGACCTATGTCACTAGCATCTGTAATCAACGTAAAAGGTTTAGAAAAATCTGGGTACCTAAGGACAGGTGACGAAATCAAGGCTGACTTGAGTTTTTTGAATGACTGATCCTGGGCCTCTCCCCAAACAAAGGGTTCATCTTTTCTTTGCAACTTGTAAAGCGGAGCGGCTATAATAGAGAATCCAGCAATAAATGAATGATAAAATCCTACAAGACCTGTGAACTGTCTTACGGCTTCTGCGGTACGAGGTGTTGGAAAATCACGGGCAGCAATAATTTTTTATTCATTCAATGAAATACCTGAAAGTGTAACTGTATGACCTAGGAAATTAATCTTCTGCTTTAAAAATGAACATTTTGCAAGTTTTATTTTTAAATTAGCTTCAGCGAGCTTTGCAAGTACTTTCTCAAGGTTTCGGGAAATGAGTCTGAACATCTTGCGACATGATTATGAGATCGTCAAGGTAAACTAGAAGAGTACTTCCTATCAATCTACGAAATAGATTTGTCATGAGCCGTGAAAAGGTTATTGGACTACTACGCAAACCAAACGGCATTCTTTTGAAATGAAAATGACCATTGGGAGTACTAAAGGCTGTCAATTGTTTACTTTCCTCATCAAGGGGGATTTGCCAGAATCCCTGCAACAAATCTAACGTTGAGAATACTTTGTTTCGACCAATACTTTGCAACAAATCATTTAGAACTGGAAGTGGGAAACGATCAGGTATTGTTACTCTGTTAAGCTTGCGATAATCGATTACAGGTCTCCAAGTCCCATCTCGCTTTGGTACAAGAATCAATGGAGCGTTCCATGGCGAATTACTCGATTCAATTACATCACTCTGTAACATTTCCTCTACAAGTCTATCTGCTTCTGCTCTCTGAGAATGGGGAAGACGGTAAGCTGGTACATAAATAGGCGTAGTTCCTTGTTCAAGGGGAATTTTATGTGTAATAAGAGGAGTGAGACCTAATTTTTCTCCTGGTAGAGCAACAACAGCTCTATTCCTGTTCAAAATTTCCAAAAGCTGAGCCACAGAGTCAGGAAAATCAGTAGGACTGAGGTGTTGCACTTGCACCTCTGGTTGAGATCCCTGTTCTCCTGGTGTGAGTGTACAAACAGTATGATCCATGGAGACATCATCCACAACTCGCACCGGTAATGAGTAATGGGCAAAT